>NC_030428.2:15645000-15692500 GCF_001660625.3 Ictalurus punctatus | reverse complement strand
AACTCTTCAGAAACCCTGCATTCCTCACACTCATCTCTTTGTCTTTTTTCCAGCAGTTACACTCAGTATTGACTGCTTATGCTTTTGAATGTTTGTGGAGAGGCCCTGGGGCTTGTAATGGAAGGGAAGCGTTCTCCTTGACACCCTTAACGCCCCCATAGTGAACTCTAGCCCTGAGCGCTCCTGGAAGTACAGAGACCCTGTCTCCAGCCAGCACTGTGTATGAGCGCCAGCACTTGCCGCACTCCTCTGGAGAGATCACCCAATGCATGATGGAGATCCACAAAGGCACTCATACAAAATGTTTACACAACGACCCCTCTCTTTCCCTATCAAAGCTGCTGAAGAGCTCTTCTACTGTGATTTCTTAAGGGGAGGTTGAGGGCACCAGGGAGAAAGAAGGAGTGAGGGAGAGAGAACATGTACACCCATGAAAAGGGTGCGCATCGGTCACATTGAACAGGGAACGAATGACTCTCTCATTCTTTATGTCTGCCTGCCTCTTTTATTTTCTTTTGCTCCCATGTGAATCAGTGCTTGAAAATACTCTTGGATCGAATCTGGCAATAAATCTATGTGGGCAGCGTACAGACATTGGGGTTACGGTGATGTTATCTTAAATCTATTCCAGATGAAGAATTTACAAATATCATAGTTTTTAATAGACCACTCAGTATTCATAATGTTGAGATGAGAAGATTAGACATGTTCATGCAGGTTTTTCTCTAAAGATTAGAATGTGTAGGAACGTCTGTGCAGGGAAAGTGTAGGTAGGTCAGATGTCTTTTATACTGCACTTTATGACATGACCTTCTATTTGTAAACAGTAGCTCTTGACAGAAATTATCACACAGTGGTTTGTTTCTGGCCTTCTAGAAACTATTTTTGAAGTACATGTTGTTATAGTGGAAGTTGTGTGCTGTTTCTAAACTCTGTCTTTTATCTTTCCATTAAAAACCCATTTTGTACTGGGCAAGATATATAGTATGATGATATAGGTTTTGTCGATTAACTCCCTGGACCGGCCAATGGGTCCAGATTCATGATTGTAATTATATACCATTCCTCTTCCTTTCACTGTATATACTGAATAATCAATTGTAGTCACCAAATAATATATTTTAACTGTTAACCATATGCTGTAATCAAAAATGCCCGTCCAATATTCCTCACCTTTATTGCCGTTAAAATGGTTTAGAAACATCCATGTATTTAGGAGTTGAATAATGAACCTGAATATATATATATATATATATATATATATATATATATATATATATATATATATATATATCAATTTACAACATATACGGTTACTACATTGAATATTCCTCAACACTCCTTTTACTATTTCTGTTTCTACAAAGTGTCAGAAAATATTGTCTCAAATAAGGACAATGTGTCAGGCAGCTGTAGAACAAAGACACACTGGGCTTATTGAGGACCTGTGCTATCCATGTCCCATGCCACCCCTGCTTTTCTGAAAAAGAAAGACATCATAATGTGTTAATGAGAAGAGGCAGCTGATGCCCCACACTTCTGTTTTACTTGCACTGTTTGTAACTGCATGTTTCTGGTTCCTGCAGGCATTCAGGGGTCTACGTCAAAGGGCTGCTGCCTGAACAATATTGATTGGTGATTCGATAAAAAAGGTCAGAGGACCCCTCCTCTTACCCACCACCTTACTGAAAATGCAGCATCTAACTCCCTGTAGTCTGAGCCCACCTCAGTTTGCTGTCCCCCTTACATACATAATACACACACACACACACACACCCACAAACACACACCCACACACACACACACACACACACACACACACACACACACACACAGCTGCCACCTGGGGGAGAAGGACAGGCTGCAAACAAGCTAATCATCGCTTACTGTGAACACCTCCCGACTGGCTGACAAATGTCAGGGTGACTTGTATGGTTATTTTTGAAAAAAGAATGAATTAATTGAACTGCTTAATTAGGTCCCTGAGGCCTGTGCGCTAATTGCAAGCCACCGCGCTGGCGAGAACAGAAAGCCCTAACAAAAGAGAGAGAGCTCCAACAAACAAGCGAACTCAAGAGCAGGCATCCACAGACACACACTTGAGCACACACACAGAGATATGCACACGCTCTGCTCATATGGGCTTTTCTTCTCCTTCTCAGGCTTCCCCTCTGCCTGCACAATTCCATGACCTGCCAAATGTTCTCGGTGTCTTGATGTGCGGAGACGTGTAGCCACAGAAATCTGCCACATTCCACAAAGCATCTGTCGCTGCACCAACCCGCATTCATTAAGTTTCCACCAATTAGCCGTTATAACTTGGCAAACATCCGCTTGTGCTTCCTACTTTGAAACATTTCCTAAAGTGACTGAGTTCCTCAATGTCTCGCTGTGTCATCCAACTTTGTCTTCAGAAAGTGTTCGTCGCATTTAATTAGGAAGAAAATGCATTTATTCCATTTTCTTCATGGCAGTCACTTTTTTAATGTTTCCCACTCAAGTGCACCTTGAGAGATGGTCTGCTTTGTCAAGGAATCACAGCAAGGTTGTTTGAAAGACTGAGAGTAAGAGTTGGAGGAGGAGGAGGGTAAATGGGGCTCTAGGAGTTAGAGAACACTGTGCTCTGCCAGCTTGGGCTGCTGTTTCAACAAATTATCGCACCTTCTGATACTTGGTGATGTCTTTCTGTCAGCACTTGCGTTTTAAACTCCAAATTCAACTTGCCTTTGAGCTATACATTCCTTGTGTTTTTGTTCTCTCTCAAAATGGGCTCTCAAAAGCTCAGCGTGCGAGGGCGTTCTGATACGTTTGAGCAGAGTCACATCCCTTAAGTACTACAACAGGATTACAACTGCGTGCGCCTTAAGCTGAGTCTTGATGTCAGATGTGAAGTGCAGGAGAGTGCACATGGAATCCAGGTCTTCTGATCACGGAGAGAGAGTGTTGAGTACTTGTGGATGTGATCAGTGGGATCGCTGTTGGTGTTCTGTATGCTGTTGCACCTCCTCCTTAAATCACTATCATTCCTGGTCAGTTTTCTAAGGAGTTAAAAGATGCAGGAGTTACAGGAGTAACTTGCTGAAGTTACATGAGTGAATGGGGTGTGCCAAGCCTGTGTAGTGTATCAGCACTTTCAAAGCCAATATCTGGGCGCCTACTAGTACCAGTAGCCTATTAGTTGATTTGATTTCCTGTGTGGAAATATTTTTTAAATCACTGGTGTCCCTGGAGGTGTCATTATGTAGATTAGGACTTATAAGAGTTTATATAAGAGTTTATTTATAGGACGTTGCTTCTGATCACTTCCTGGAGTCCATTTTTAAAATGAATTTCAGCTGATGCAGAAAGCTACAAGTGTTTGATGGGGATAATATTTAAACATGCTGGTGAAATTTTAAAGTTCAAAGTTTAATACAGATGTTCTCGCTGTGACAGTTTGTATCTCAGTTATTTCTGATGACCTGTCAGTTTGCACAGAAGTGGATCAGAAATCATACCACCTGGTTGTAAATGTGGAGTAGCATAGCATTCAGTAGATAATTGTGTTCACATGCTATAAAAGTCATATTATGGTATTTATGAATAGTATTGCCCTAGAAGCATATCAAGGGTAGACAAGCATTTTTATTTTAAATCACATCTAAATGTCTAATATTGTATAACAATAACTATAATGTGTAACATTTACTTTGAAAAAGGTTGATTTCAATTTCCACAAAAAACAGAGTAAATTATTTTATTTTATTTTATTTTATTTTAAATTAACTTATTTTAAAGTAAATCACCACATTTTCAGCATACTGTGCAAAAAAATATGAACCCATGTTGTAAACAGTGGTGGCTATCTTGTTAACCTCAACCATACTTAGCCACTGAAATATTCCATTTGATTAATTCAGTTTCATTTCATAACTTTATTAAACACTAAAAATATACTGTCGCTGGTTTTTGTGTCAATACTGAACTCCCCCCCCACCCAAAAAAAAATCTGTCTGCACTAAAGCAACATTTGTTGACGTCCATTGTTGATAATCAGGTGGAAGTGTTAAATCGCTTTGTCCACCTGGACCATATGGGGAGTAGATGTCAAGTAAGAGAGTTTAGAAAGTGGCACTACCAAACACTATGTTACTGTTCTCCTGGTCACTCTGCTCAAAATAAATTTTTTGATAATTTTTTTTCAATATCATTAGCAATTAGTTTTCTATCATGTATTATAAAGTTTAGCTTAGTTCTTAGAGTGTCCCAGTCACAAGCAAAATTCTAACAAGGCTAGCTAATTATCTAAAATAAAGATGCCATCCACTGCATTGGATGTCTTTGCATGCTCCTCCCACAACCACAATTTTAGCCTTTAGAGTTGCTCTAAATGTTCAGAAATGTATGCCCTAATAACATACCGCAGACAAACGCTTCTGGAAACAGGAAAAGCTCACTACAACTCACTTTCAGCCTGTCTGATTTGGATGATATTTTACTCAAATCAGCGAGGCCTACCAACACAGTTACTCCATCATACAATGTAATTTTAGTGTAATATACCGATTAATAAACCTTTCTGTATAGTATAGGTGACCAGAAGGAATGCAGAGTAAAAGTTTCATTATACACTTTGATTGCCTGTTTTACTATGCCTATTACAATAAATTATTGAATCTATGCTGTTTTGGGAGCTTTACATGTCAGGCAGAAGTAAAAGATAGTTTGGCAGCTTTCAACCCTACCTAGTTTCAGTCTTTCAGTCTCTCAGCTCTTTCAGTGCTGAAAAGCATCATTGATTAAATGCAATGCTCCTTCTTGCTCAGTTCTCATTTTTTCTGATGCACTCATCATCTGCACTCTTTAAATTTTTTTCCCGCTTACAGCATTTGGGAGCTACTCTTACCTAGTGTGACTTATAAAAGTGCTTTTTAATCTCCACTGAGAACATATCCCTTGTGGTAGAATAAATAGGTCAGGATCGAAGAAAACAATTCAATTAAGTTAATCTCCAGTTAGAATGGAACAAGTATGGGAGTTAGTACAGGGTTTTCTTTTAAAATGAGGAGGTCAGAGTGAAGTGACTCAATTGTTCAGACAATCAGGAGAAGTTCATTACACCATCTGAGTGCCAGTACAGAGAAAAGTCTTGATACATGTCTTCCTTGGGTCTTGTGTGGGATGGCTTGAGGCCTGAGTGGAACATCCTACAGAAGTCGGTTTTAACAAGTGTTTTGTAGGGTAAGGTCTAATTTTATATTTCTGAGTCTGCAAATCTGTGAAAGTGTACAGGCAGATGTAAAGTGAACATGTGCACTAGGAGGCAGTGTTGCACATACCAAACCAGAATGTATAGAAATAAAAACAAATCAACATGAAGTCTCACATTTCACCATAGCAGAGAAGCTAATTTTTTAATGTGACAAAAAACTGTTTAGATTTTGAGAATCATTTGCATAGTCAACATTTCGGAGGTGTGCATGTCAGCTCTTCTACAAGCTTTGACATTTACGCATAAGCCCCTTCCCTGCATACTGATGCTGATATATTTACCTGCATCTTTGTAGATAGTAAAATCATTTTAAAACTGTTGTTGGTATTGATATTCCTGAAACAATAACTCTGCTGTAATCCTAGACATATTCTATCTATCTAGATATCCATTTCCTTTTCATTTATAGCCTACTCTACCCATGCACACTCATAATACTTGACAGGCACAGAGGACCACCACCTTGCAAATAAGTTCCTGATTGGTTAATATAGCTGTGCCCTGTTGAAATAGCGGATTACAGAACTCACTACAGTGATATTTTGTAGGATCTTTTTTTAGTGTCTACTTATAAGAATAGTTTAGCCAAGCTGATTTAAAAATCACTTATAGAAGCTTTAATGTGCTGAATATCTATTCCCAGAGTACTGTTTATGCAGCATTTGTAGGGTAATATATGAGACCTCCATGGCAGCTCCTCTAACTCCTCATTAGCATTCAAAATCATTCTCTCATGGCTGTAACAGGGCATTAGCACAATCTGCTATGAAACAGCACTGCACTCTGTGTATGCCCCCTAGCATCATGATAATGCCCCCACACTCAACTTTGCCTCTGACCCACAATGCTCTGCTCTGTGGGGACTGTTCACACATGGGTTGAACAGGGAAAAGCATGCCTCTGGGTCGAAGGTCATGTTCAGGAGGAGAGTGAGAATCTCTTCACATTGATGAATAAAGGAATAAAAACCGAAGAATATGGAAACCAAATGCCATGTGTTTTACTGTCGATCAGACTGGGGTTTTAAACAGCCACATCAGCATATAAATCGTACAAAAATGCTTTCATTATTTTTGTTGTACTTCTTTTTCTTTTTTTCATAGAGCCATGCAGACATCACTGCTTTGAATTCCCATGATACTTGATGGAGAAAGACACTGTTTAGCACAATCATTAGCTTTAATTTGCATTTGTGGTTCTTCTATAGTGTAACCAAAGCTCAGTTAGTATCATGTTGTGTCTTTGAATGTATGGCATCTACCAGTCTTCATAGACACAGCACTCCTTAGAGACCCCGCTGTCAATTCTCCTTAGACTAGGCCATATTGATCGGCTTGTTATTGACATGACACCAACCAAGCAGGGCTTTAGTTATTGATAACCAATGCTATTTCTGCCCCAGATCAAACTCCAACTGCCAGCTTTTATGTTTGTAAACACTATTGATTTGCATAATGAACTCAGAAATGAGTACCTGGGATTAGGCAAGGACAGCGTGCGTTCCAGCATTAATTATGAAGCATATAGTACTGGCCTTAAAAAAAAAA
This sequence comes from Ictalurus punctatus, assembly GCF_001660625.3. Taxonomy (NCBI): domain Eukaryota; kingdom Metazoa; phylum Chordata; class Actinopteri; order Siluriformes; family Ictaluridae; genus Ictalurus; species Ictalurus punctatus. Next base: position 15,685,702 of record NC_030428.2, on the reverse strand, counting down.
GGGTGGCAGGGAGGAGGGGGGGGGGTTTGAAGTGGGAACAGACCTGATGATTGACTTGACAAGAGCATCTCTGTCATCAGCTTTTGGAACATTACTGATAATGAAAGTCATTGCATTAAATAATAAACTCACCCCTACCTGATCTCAGTAGACAAAGTGCTGATGCATCATCTTTTTACAAATATGCAAATTATTACTGTTTGTCATGATCATTTATTTATGAGCAGGTTTGTGTTCCTGCTTGTTCACCTGTCCTTGGCACTCTCTTTTCCCCATCAGGCAGTGCAGCTCAATGAAAGAGTCATCAGGATAAGGGAGTGAAGAGGAGACTGTAGCTCCTTCTTTTCCTGCCATGTAGTCTTAACCTTTACACTAGGTGTTCTCAAACCTTGTGTTACCAGGGACCCCTTCAACTGTAAAATAAATCCCATGGACCCCTCAGTACAGAATTATTTCATTAACATTATTTATGTGTGTACAATAATATTTTGTCTATATATTTCTGTGGCTTGGTAGAGCCATAGATGTTCTATTCCTGAAGAGGTTTGGATTAAACCGATTCAAATCAAGGGTCCCATGCAATAGGCTATAACTATAAGAACTCAAAAATAAATAAATACATATTTATTTATTTATTTATTTATTATTATTATATAATGGCTGGTTGTGATTTCCACAGCTGTAACTGAAACTGCTATTAATTTCAGATCCAGTTTTACAGTCATTAAATGCTTGAACACTGAACACTAAGTTTGGTGTGTTGGATTGTTGTGTTTAGGTATGACCTAATTACTGATGCATATACAGTGGTGGCTTAGTGGTTAAGGCTCTGGGTTACTGATTGGAAGGTCAGGGATTCAAGCCCCAGCACTGCCAAGCTGCCACTGTTGGGCCCTTTGACCCTCTCTGCTCCAGGGGCGCCATATCATGGCTGACCCTGCACTCTGACCCCAACTTCCTGACAGGCTGGGGTATGCGAAGCAAACAATTTCACTGTGCTCTTCTGTATATGTGACCAATAAAGAATCATTATTATCAGTACCTAGGCAAACCTTTTGTGAATTAGCTAACTAGCTTCATCTTTAAAAAAAAATAGTATGACATAATAACTGTTCTATGTAAGCTCTCTATCTGTTAACAATAGCTGGTTAACTTATCTTGCTGCTTATCTTTTTCTCTTTTTTTCACATTATTGTCGCTATGACTACAAAATTACAACAGGTACACTTTTTAAAAGTAAAACTAAGGCTAAAACATACACAAACGCCACTGGATTATTTACTGGATTCACAGAAATTTTTGAACAAACTTTTAATGAGTTCAGGCTCTAAAAAGAGCTATTTTTGGAGCAAGTATTCTCATTATTTTAATGTAAACAGTTGCTTTATTGGTTTTTGATTGGGAATCTGTCATTTCTGACTGTCTCATTACAAATTTGTCTGGCAGAAACTGACTCCCATACTTCTTATCCTGCCAACTTAGATTTGAATCCCTCAAGTGGTATCAGAATTGAACAGGATGGTATTTAGCATTAGGTACAACTACTACCTAAAGACCTTGAGCCTTGGGTCTGTTGTGCTGTGGATGAACATACGTTGAGTTGATTATTCTTCTTTAAATAAAGTGCTAATGCTTTTTTTTTTTTTTTTTTTTTAAGAGCTCAGTCATCTTAAAATACATTATGAGGCAAAAAGAAGGCATTGAATTTTAAAATCAGCATTTGTAGTTTGGTTTGACCAAATTTGATTTGAATATCATGAAATAGACTAAATAGACTAAGCTTTCGTGTATTTGTGTTGTCAAAAGAACTTTGAGCAATGTTGTATATTAAGTGATGGGTAATGTTTCAATTATTTTTTGCAAATCGAATTTTCTCCTTGGAACAACAAATCTCTAAACAGAAAGTGACTGTCTACAAAGCTTCGTCTGTGCCACCTGACACCAGTGACATCTCGTCTTCAGAATTCTGTGTGTTTATTTCCTGATGCAAGCTTGACAGCCATCAGCAAGACGGCTCAGAGGCAAGTTTGGCTTCTTCACATGAGGTGAAATAGTGTCTGGCAACAGACCCGTGACACAAGATGTTGAAACGGAGGTATGCTGTGACTGTCTGATATGTGGCTAAAACCAGAAAGAGGCAGACTGGAGCGAGTGGCTGAAAGGAAAAGCAGAGGTATGGCGAGAGCGGGTGTGTTGTGTTGCTTTTTAAAGCAGCGTAGATAAGAGCAGAAGGAATGAGATGACTCTCACAGACTTGGCTTGAAAAATAAAATAATTCCACATGTGCATGGCTGAAAACCACTCCCCGTACACTCGCCATTATTTACGAAGTGCTGACACCAAGGTCTGAAAGAATTAGTATTCTGTTAGGTAAATGTTTTCCTCTGAGGTCCTCCTCAGCAACAGCTTGCAGATGTTTGGATGAAGCAGCCAAAGAGTACACATTCTCACTGCAGACTGAATGAAAAAGTATGTTACAAAGTTCTCCTTGTACAAGCTCTTACAATGATCTATGATCTTCGCACTGCTTTCTCATTTACTACACATCCCAAAATTCATTACCACATTTGGGCTGCAAGATATTTATCAGTGGATTGGTAAACCTGAAAAAGCTCCATCAACACAGGTATTTTTTAGGTAGTACGCTGATCTGGCTGGTGTCCAGTAGCAGATGTTGTGGTGGAGCTGTAGCTCCAGCACATCATACCAATGTCTAAAAACACAGTAAGTTATGTCTGGTCCACGCTAGAGGATAATCAGACCAATTTTGTGGCTGAATTGCCTCTCTCCATAATCGTAAAAAGTCTCTGGATTTTAGGCTGGTCCTAAACAAATATCTACCCATATTATCCTGTGGTGTGTGGTGTATAAATCCAATATTAACTGCTTAGATTTACTCACAGTCCCAAAGTGGCCATCCCATATGAAAAAAGTTAAACATGCTCAGTATTTAGGAATCAACATTCTATAGTGTGAGTAGATTCCTGAGTTTTTTATGTGAAAATGCAATCCGGACATCATGCCTGTCTGGCCGATAACTGTCATTCGCCATGTTTGTTTTGATCTGAAGTCAGGTTCGTTCAGGACAAATTCTGTGACGTTGTCAGGATCATTGCTTGGGATGCTAATCTGAAAGTGTGTAGTATTTTATTCTGGCAAAAAATGTCATACAAATGTCATTGTGTTCTTTTTTTCAACATTGGTTAGAAATGTATAAATGTAGTGTGGCCCAGACATAACTAACAGCTTCTAGGCAAAGACAGGAAGCTGTGCTTCACCCTGCCTCAGATAATATAAACCTATAGAGTTTCTCACTTCAGAAAATAGAAGAGAAATATCTAATAGATTTATGAACTGAAAATAGGTTAATATCTTATATACAGCTGTTTACAGTTCAATTGCTTCTTATTGCCTCTGTTGGTAGAAACTGCTGCCAGTCCAAGCCTAATCCATTTAAACATTTGATTAAACCTTGTATACACACATCAGTGCAGAGATTGTCTGATGCAGGTGGCAAATGCCATCCACATAGGTAGCATGTGGCACTGAAAACATTGTTATCAGCAGGCTGGATAAAGCACCTTGGTGCAGAGCTCCTGCCTCTGGGCAAATAGAGATCTTATCCAAGTCACAAGAGCAGGTGTCTAGAGGGACGACAATCTTGAAAGCTTTGCTATGGTGGGCCTAGTTTAGGTTGCAGATGACACCTCTGGTTCAAAGTTTGACCTCTGAGCACAATCAGCTGCAAAGTGAATGTTTTAAGATGTTTGGATGATGTCATGTGACCAAGGAATACACTTTGTTTCATAGAATAACTGTTTGTCTTTGTCTTTGCAGTTAAACCAGAAAAGTCAGATCAATATCACAAGATAACTCAAAGAAGAATCTGAATAATGTGCAGTAGGCTGCGTATTGACTGTGTTGCTGTTTGTTTTAATTTGTGTGACTTATTGAGCTTTGTGTTACAGCTTTACTATTGGAGAACATGGTTGTATGAAAACAGTTAGTCATGTAAAAAGAATATTTGTTGAATTTTGCAGACATGAGTTGTTGTTTTTAAAATATATAATAATAATAATAATAATAATAATAATAATAATTATTATTATTATTATTATTATTATTATTATTATTATTATTATTATTATTAGCCCCATAATTTCTCAAGGTATTATTTAGTTATGTATGGATGGTTATTCAGTAACTACAATTAATCATTTAATGACTATAGAAAAACTAACAGAAAAGGCACAGTTAGGGAAAAGGTTCTTTTTGTCGTTAAGGGTTCTTAGGGGTTTTACTTGGATCGCTCTCTGATAGAGAAACAGTGTGCTTGTGTTACAGAAATGTAGGCTTCTCTATAAACCCTATGTGTGTGGGGGTGTGGGGGTGTGAGCGTATGATGAGAGTGAGTATGGCCTGCCAGTGAGTCCTGGGAGTGTACAGTATTCAGTGTATTCTTCATACAATCAGTAATTATTGTAGATAGTTTCATTAATGTGCTCTATCATAAATATTTTATTTAATCATCTTTTACATGTAAAGCACTTTGATATTTTGGATTTAAATTGGAAAATGATATTTAAAAATATTTAAATAAAGTCGAGTAATGAAACAAATTCAAATAACTAAAAAACTACTACTACTACTACTACTACTACTAATAATAATAATAATAATAATAACAACAACAATAATAATAATAATAATAACAACAACAATAATAATAATAATAAGAACAATAGCAATAATAACAATAGGCGAATGATTATGATGATTATAATAGTATTATAATATTCTGTTATGATATTTATTATTGTTGTTATTTTTATTGCTATTGTTGTTGTTGCTATTATTATTGTTATTATCAACTGCACAGTGCACTGTTTCTCTCTTATTCTTCATATGGTATATGTTTGGTATGTTATTTTTGTTTTGTTTTGTTTTTTTGGTTATTTAGGATTGATTGATTGATTGACTGACTGATTGATTAGTTTGTTTATTTATTTATTTATTTACTAACTTATTTACTTACTTACTTATTTATTTTAATACACAGTAGCTGTGGCTGAAACACAGATGGGTCCCTGTAATTGGTTTCAGCGTATTCAACTATGCCATGTCTGTGAGTCAGAATTGGAAGTAGCAAAGCTTAGTGCATTCTGTCTCTCGGAAGTTCAGTGCATCACGAGAGGATTCACTTCAACACACTTTTGTCTCTTCTATACTTCTTTCTATTCCTGATTCTTTTTCTGTCTCTCTGCTCATATTTTCATCTGCTGTTCCTAGAGTTGCTCTAAGTGTGCGAGTGCCAGAGGCATGGAAAGACGAGGCTTTTTTGTTTTTTTGTTTTTTTTTTAATCCTCTCTAGAGTGTGTGAGAGTGTCCGAGCCACAGTAGTTCAGTGAGGGACAGTCCATCTCTGCTCGTCCTGAGTCAGGGCAGAAAGCTGAGTGCGCTCTTATCTCAGGGCTTCATTATTTTAGCGCGAAGCGGCTGCAGTCCTGCCAGACAGCGCGTGGCTGCACAATCACTACTACAGGCGAGAGGGGATGCTGCACCTGTCAGGAGTAATCAACACACGCCATAATAATGCACTGCAAATGAGATGTGTGCACACAAAGATGGGAAACAAACACAAACTGGATTGCAGAGCACTGGCAGTGACAGATGTTGGCAAAGGAATGGGCAGGAAAAGAACACTTTCATTTTATCTTTGCTTCATTTGGCTTTCATGGCAAAAAAAAAAACCCCCAAGCTGTGGTCTGTCTATCTCACTACACATTGCGGTCCAGTCTCAGACTCTGGTTGCTGCTTGTAGTCCCCCCCCCCCCCCCCCCCACCTTTTTAAATGCCCAGCGAGAATGGAGCTGGAAAAACACAGGAACATCGTTGTGATGTCTCAGTAATCAGCTGTAGACATGTGTTTGTTTATGCTTTTTTCATATATATATGTGTGTGTGTGGGGGGGGGGGGTGGGGGTGGGGGGGGGTGTATTATATATTATATATGTATACATACACAATAATACATTGAGTTACAATAAGGAAACTCGCTGCTTTATTGTACATGTTTAATCTCGGTAAGTTTTTGATTGCGAATTGACTTCTTCATAATCACAGCACACACATTTCTAAATAGGTCTTATGACAGAACTGGGAAAATGCGAACAAATTTCAAACCAAGTCATGAGTATGATCCAATTTCTCCAAAATAAGTAGTTGTGCACTTTGGCCAGCAGGTGGCGGTAAATACACAGTTAAAACACGCCATGCTCTTTCATCGAGCAGATCGATAGGGCCGGTTCTCTGAAACACTGAAGGATATGGAAGACAAGGAGGACTTTTAAGCGATCAAGGCCTAAAAACCTAAACAATATCTACAGCAAATACTCTTAAAATATATCCCCAACTCTTGTTATGCCGCTAGATGTGTTTGTGTATGTCTCTGGCCTTTAAGGAGCATATTGGATAAATCGCTGAAGAAGATTCTCAGAGGAGTCTTTTTTTTATTATTATTTTTTTATTTTTATATGAGGTTATAGACTTAAGCAGTGATCCCAAACCCGTTTTAATGTTTTCAGGAAGAAAGGATAAATAAAATATGTAGGTCAGGGATACGCCATGATCAATGGGCTAGAGAATGAAACGTTATTCCTGAAGTTATATGAAATGAAACCGCGAGTTTTAATGTGTAGAAAAGCAGCTAGTATAAACAGCATGCATTACATCAGGAAATAAAACCAGCAATTGTTTACCTTTATAACACACACTAGAATCGCTGGCAATTCCGTTTTTATTTGGACTTTTACATATGAACACCACTAATGTGGCGCTGATATTTTATTAAGCATGAGAATTTAATACATTTTATACATAATGCATGATAATAATAATAATAATAATAATAATAATAATAATAATAATAATAATAATAACTTATTATTAAGCGATTGATTTAGACTATATTGCGCATTAACGATTTGTTTAGCGTTTTAAAGCGTGCGCATTAATAATAGTAATAATAATTATTATTATTGTTGTTATTATTACATTAAATATTATTATTATTATTACTATTGTTATATGTTGTTATTATTATTATTATTATTATTATTATTATTATTATTATTATTATTATTATTATTATTATTTTAAGGGGTACCTTAAATCTATCCGCTTTTATTTTCTAATGTCCCTGTTTACCTACTTCATATCGTATCCGTCGTTCGGGTCGTTTTCTTAGAAATATAGTACTGTAGAAACACCGTTTTATTTTATTTTCTTTCCTGAGCTTTGGGCTGTAATGTACTGAACGCACTGTGTTTCTTTTCAAAGTGTAGAATCTACAAAACAATTTCAGTGTGTTGTATTTTGTCATTTTAAATATACATCATTTATATCTTATCCATATGACAGATTTTTACATTTACAGTTACTCATTACCCCGTGCCAGTTTATGTGCATTTAATGTTATTGTACCAATACACTCCATTACAATGAAATTCTATTTTTGTGTATCTAAAAAAAAAAAAGAAAGAAAGAAAGAAAGAAAAAGAAAAGCCTATCATTATGCAGAGCCAGTAGTGTGGAGAGAGAATATAGAAGATGATGGTCTCTCAGATGATGCCACCTACACTTAGCACTGATGTGAAGCAGTTTGAGACATGCATTTGCTGCCTCAGTTTAAAACGAAAGCTTGAGTTTATTGTGGATCTAAATGCAGTGTGTGTTCATATTCATTCAAATAAACCTTTCAGTCTAATTTGGAAATATTAGACCAGACTGAAGGACTACAGTGACAATGGTGCTTTCAGCCAACTGAGGTTAAATGTCCTTTCTTGTGAATTAATGTTCTATTTAACTGCATTTTCATTTAAATTATGTAATTATGGCCAAAGAGCTTTTTTTTTTTTTTTTTTTTGCATGTTTTTTAACAGAGGGAATTAATGTTTTTTTTGTCACAACGAGATAACATGCTTTTGCTTTCCACACTTTTAATTAGTTATCCATCAGTTTGGTGTTGAATGAAATGAGCTATAGCCATTTCCCGCATATATAGTTAGTGTTAAATGGGATTATGGGGTATAGTTAATCATTTCATCAGTCGATCATCTCATCTCTTCACACACCAAGCATCTCCAGAGCGCCAAGCAGACCTCTGTCACCATGGAGACATGGCTGTTCTTTAGCTCATATGAGGAGATTAAAAGTGGTCATTACAGATACAAACCCAGATTCGAATACACAGCTGTGGGAGGAAGAAAAAAAAAAGCAATGATTGGCTTCTTTACTTTCCTGGTGTGGTAATACACTCTGTTTGTGTCCGTGTGCGTGGACAGGAGTTCTCATACACTTGTGTGATGTGACAAGGGCGAGCTCATCTCCATTCAGCCTGACGCGGTGCACTCAGCAGGGGATGGAGCTCTCACACTCCTCATCTCTACTCCTGTCTCTCCAGAGCTGTCGTGCTAATCATTTTAACAGTGCAATCAAAGCAAATAATATGTTCCGCCGGCAGAGAAGAAAGCAGGCAGGGTGATTATTAGTGTTTGTGAGGAACAGGCAGTGTGATGGAGCTGAAGGGGACTTTGATTTTTGTATTTTCTCCTGTATGCTGTTACTCCAGGTTCGGCACGTGTTTCTTCTGAAATTGTGCATGTCGTCACGTAAATTTAAAGTTTTTTATCCAGTCTAGACAGAGAGAGAGAGAGAGAGAGAGAGAAGAAAAACAGGGAAAAATCAGCAGAGATCCAAAAGAGACATCTAGTGCTTTGATATTTTATTATTTCATGTTAAAAAGAAATGCATTGTCTTAATCCTGTGTATTTTCAGTAAGCGTCAAAAGGGGGAAGAGGGGCCATATTTAAACACAGTTCATCAAAGGGGGGGGGGGGGGGGTCCCTCTGATAAGAGCAGCATCTAAATAGCATTCAGCATTTTAGTACACATCTGGCTTCAGCCTGTGTTTATTAATTCTGTTGGGTAAATGTGATATATATATATATATATATATATATATATATATATATATATATATATATATATATATGAAAATAGAGTAGAGATAAATCAGCTGTGTGTATCGCTCTCTGCTTGTGTAAGCTAATAGACACATTTGATGTCATGCCGCATCAAATATCTTAAAAGGGAGTTGTGTAAGAGTTTCTTACTTAAAATAACAAACAGCCAGTACACTCTAGAACAGCAACAGCTAACCTACAGTCTTTTATATCAAACACCCATAATAGTTTTATTTAACACACCAACTTTTTAATATGTACTCTAATGGCATTAAAAGCACAAGTCAATAGAGAACTGAGTGGAAAACACTTTTTTATGTTTTCTAAGGGAAAGATATTAAGAACATATGGGTCAGTGAAACACTGAAATGGCAGAAAGAGCTATTACTGAAAAACAGCAGCTTTGTTCCTTAAATCAATGAATTTGCTCTCACAATAGTGCCTGTGTATTTATTTCTGCCAGGCACTGACTGCAATAAAAGATAAAATGTCCTTGATGTAACTAACTTGTCCTGCATGTGATTTGCTAAAGAGGATGTGTTCGGTTTCTTCAGTAGCATAGTTGTGCAGGGCCGCAGATGTGTTGGAGTTCAGGTCACACAACTCCTACATGAGATTTCACCCTTCTCCTCCACTCTCTGTTCTAAATCGAGCATGCAGAAAGCTGAATCGCTCCCAGTTTAGTGCCAGGCTGTATGTTCAGGAAGGCTACTGGCTCTCTCACTTGATGTTCTAAAGTGCTGGAGAGAAACTGTAAAAAAATATATTTTTTAAATAAATAAAAATAAAAACCTTGGAAAATTGTAGGTTTGGTTGACAGATATAGTCACTCCAAGTATTTCTGCCTCTTGTGATCACAGGATTTTGCAACATTTATATGTAATGTCTATTTGGTTAAATGTTGATGGAGTACTGGGGCATGGGGTGTACACCTAGATGTACACCATCTAAATAAGGATCTGGCTTATTGTGCACTTATGTGAGTCTGTAGCCTAGATGACAGTGAAAGTATAGTATTTCTATGTTAGTTATTGTCATGTCTGTGCAAAAGTATAGAACTGCTTGTGTATTTGTGTTTTTTTTTTCTTCGTGTATTCTCTGTGGCACATTTTTCAAATGGTAGAAAGCACCAAGAATCCAACGTGGTCATTTTACAGCCCTGTTTATTTGTCTAACTCTTATGGGTCATTACGGTACTGACAGATTGTAGTCTTTTAACCCATTTTTGGCATCAGTGCTCAAGCAGACATTTTAAACGGTAGTCATGATGAGATGGCACCGTGATTACTCCATCGTTCATCACTGTAATATGCATGTGGTAGGATGGCACAACAGAGCAGCTGGCAGAACAGATGTTCATCAAAGTGTCCATCAACAGGCTGATTCTCAGTGTGTGTTTTCAGTGTATACACCTTTGCCCTAACAGCTCAATATGTTTTGTATATGACTAGATTTGATTGAGATGTAAAAAGGAACATGGGGGTTTGTATAATAATTTTGCCTAGCTTAGCTTCACTTGGTTTAACTTGACAGAAAGTGTAGATGTGCATTCTTTTGGATGTCTGTGCATTAATTAGGATTTTGATTTAGGTCTCAGAAGTCTTTAGCAGAATCGAACTCCAGAGAAGTGCAGTCTTCTATCTCCTAGACTTCTGATGACCTCATCAGAAAAGGAAGGCATCCTTGGTGTGGTTTGTTCAAAGGCTGTCTGAGTCGCTGAGGCAGAGAAAAGCACAGCCACAGATCTCCAAAACGAACGCATCTCCTAGTGAGAACCCAGCACATTCCCATACTTTCTTCCTCCTGCCGTTTCCCCCCACCCGCTCACACTCACACTCACACTCTTTCTATTTCTCTTTCTGGCTCCTCTCTCTGGCTGGTTGAAAGTTGTCCTGCCTTTTATTTTCAGCAGTATTAATTTGGTGAAGTTTGCCAGCTCGGCAGTGGTGCACTCCTTTCTCTTGACGTTTTGCTGAAGTTTGTATGCCACTCGAGCCTGCCGTCTCCCTCACTAATGATAGCAGTGTTGAGTCTCTGGGGAGCGAGGGGCCGCCTCGCTGCTGCCACGCTCCCGCACCTCCCGTGCACGATATTTTGGGAGGCAGGAGGGGCCCTGTGAGGCACATCAGTCCCTGCTCCCTTCCCTTCCTTCCTCTCTCTCTCTCTCTCTCTCTCTCTCGCTATCTATCTTTTCCTCTCTTGGTTTCTCCTTCCTTCTTTTTTGTTGTTGTTATACTTCTGATCACACATATATTCTGAGACTCGATTTTTCCCAGTCTCCTTTTCTTCTCAGTTTTTTTCTGCTTCTGATTTTAGAGTGAAGGATGAGAGTGGAAAAATATGTGCATGTGGGGGGAAAAAATCATTTTTATTAACTTATTCATTGTATATTAAATCAAGAGGGTTTCTTTTTTTCCCTTCTTCTCTTGGTTAAGCCAAATGAATGTTTAAAGAGGTAATTTACTGGGTCCTGGCAGGATTCACATTGTGTATTGCACAAACACAGCAACAAAAGGAAATTCAAATCCAGACAGTAACATGGCTGCATTGAGGAATCTCAGCAGGGGGTCCAGATGAATTATACAACAATCTGTGTTCTCCCTCTTTTAATTTAAAGCTCACTTTTCAAGGCTATTGCCGGGTTCAACATCACAGGAAAGGGTTTGCCCGTAGAGGTCAAGCCCATATTGACAAATATCAAGAGGGGAAATAGAAACGCAGTTAAAATGAAGAAATGAATAAGTAAATGTACGACTTAGCAAATACAGAGCAACAATACAATGAAGACAAGGATTTTTTTTCTATAGCACACCTAGAGTCTCATCCTGTCTATCTATCTGCTCTTAATTTCCAAGGCACAACACTGAGAGGAAAGGTGGTATATTAATCAGTATTTCAGTATATATATTTGTGCGTGTTTTATATTGCACAAGAACTATATAGCATATAGCATTCCAATGCAACCAAAAGAAATCATCGACTGTTAGCTCTTGATATTTTGGTGAAATGATGTAAAAGTTTTTATATTGGGCTCTGTAACTTCAGTCAGCATCATATCCAGACTGCTCCTGTTTCCATGCTGTGACATTTCTTCAGTCTCTTTCTCGATCACTTTTAAGCCTTCACTCTGTCACACACATGTCAGCGTGGCAGGTGATGACAGACTGAATCATCCACACTGAATCTGCTCACCCTGAACAGCTCACCTCTGATTTCTTTCACCTCTGATATCTGCTCATCCCACACTCCCACAGCTTCCTCATCCTCCTCACCTACATCTCCCACACCAATCACCAGAGCTCATCATGCCACACCCAGCTGGCCGGTTATGATCTCTAAACTCACCCTCTGCCTTGCACTACATGTTCCGGTAAGGAAATGTTGACCTTCTGACCTCCTGAAGAAGGAAGCAAAATTGCTGTTGTGTGGTAGTGGGAGAAGAGTGATTGTGGCTTCCAGACGCTGACTGAAGAAACAGTCCTCCTGGTTACTGTGTCAATCATAGTGTCATAGGGGGGTTCAGGGGGGTTTTATTCTAAATCTAGTCATGTTATCCATATTGATGAATCTACATTTTGCTGTTTGTTTAAAAAGTGTAGAACATGCAGCACAGCAGGATTAGGATCCTGCTCTCCACAGCAATTTGGTTTCATTTGTGTGCACATAAATCAACAGAGGAAACTGTAGTGCTAGTGATTTAGTGCACAAATGCTGCCAATATTGACTTGGAATCATATGCGTCTACTGGATTTTGGAGTTTCTTCATAAATAAAGAACAAAAGGCATGTTTTTCCTTATGTAACTGTTAACAAAATCTCGAAATGTGTAAATTATGTCTGAGTATATTTATCTTGATAAAAAAAATATTTTTAAATGTATCATTTGGCCAACCTGAGCTCATAAAGAGCTGGAGCTCTTCCATTTTTCGTATGAATTAGCCCCTAACCCTAAGCTTTCTAAACTTTATACCTTTTTATACAACTTGAGGTATGTGATTCTTATAGATTTTAGAAATTAGAGATGAGCTCGTTTAAAAGGCTTTACACAAACTCAACTCTGTCATCTACCAAAACTACAGAGAAAAGTTTGCATGTGTGTGTGTGTGTGTGTGTGTGTGTGTGTGAGTGTGTGTGAGTGTGTGTGAGTTTGTGTGAGCGTGTGTGCATGTGTGTGTGTGCGTGTGTGTGTGTGTGTGTGTGTGTGTGTGTGTGTGTGTGTGTGTGTGTGTGTGTGTGTGTGAGTGTGTGTGTGTGGTGCCTGCCTTGGAGCAGAATTATAAGTGAAGAGATGGATTGGAAACATTGGGGAAAACCCTTCTGATCAAAAAGCTCTACTGAAACAGTGTGACCTCTGTGTGGGAGTACACACACCTGTTCCTTTAGGCAGCTGAAGAAACTGTGTGTGCGTGAGCGTGAGTGTGTACGTGTGTGTATGTGTGTGTGTGTGTGTGTGTGTGTGTGTGTGTGTGTGTGTGTGTGTGCGGCCTCTGATTCTACCAATCTATTTCTTCCTCTTTCCCATCTTTGACTCATACATGAATAAAAAGCATTTGCTGATATTGACTGATAGTTCCTCACATGTAGCGTTTCTGTTTCATTGTACCATCTCTATTGTACACCTTTAATATTCAGAGTGAGCCGCTGAAAAGGCCTGAGTTGCATGTTCTAGTGTTGTGCTGATTGCATTGGTAAACATATACGTGTTTATAGCAGCTCGAGCTCGAGCAGTGTGCTCACATTAAGATTAATGCAGTTGTGACAATGGATTCGTCTCTGCTCAGGCATGGCTTATGCAGTCATTACAGCATGATTGACAGGTCATTGTCTTGTGTGCGTATGCTCAGCAGGGTGTCCATAGGGAAGATAAGTAAGCTGTTTGTTCAAGCATACAACCCTGAAATCTTCGACAAATCCATGGGCAGTATGTTGTGACACATGCTAATTATCACTCAGTCATCTGAGTAAGGTTATAAGTAGGCGAGAGCATGTATCTCAAAGAGATTACAGGTAGGAAATAGATGCATGGGTTATGGTATAACCGTCAAACAATATTAAGTATTTTCAACGATATTTATATAATGAAAATGAATCTTTAAAATACCTGTGCATTGTTCTACCTTTGTCTAATGTTTTAGTAATGTATGGACTGTTGGGCAATTAAATACAGATTATTTAATTATTTTCATAATAAAATGCATGGGATTTATGAGAATAGTCAGATCCTCTCAGCTTAATAGCATGAGCAGGTGCACTGTCCAATATTTTTAAACCTTACTGTTTTTGAGGATATCTTCTAAAGAGAAATCATAAGAATGTTTCTCAGTCATATAATTGCCACTCAGTTCACACACAGATGTGTTTAATCGTTAGAGAAAAGCTCATAATAGTTACATAATTGATGCACTAAAAATGTGTGCATGTGAAGTGTGATTAGATGATTTATAATGAGGCGCTGGATCTTATCCACCTCTTGACTGATTGATTTCAGTAAATCTTGAGAGCCGTGATTAATAAATCTTTCCACAGTGATTATATCAAATTGAAGTGAAATATTTTGATCTGCATTTATAACCTATAGTAAACTTAGTGTGTGTGTAAAAAAAAAAAAAAAAAAAAAAAAATGCCCTATCTTTCTATCTCTCCAGTGAAACATCTAGCAAGCACCAGTGCTCCCACAGAGACACTGATTCACACATATCAAGTTTGATTGATGAGGAAATGGAGGGCAAATTGCATTGTCCATTCTGATGGATGGCATCATTTGGCCGTTGTGCTGATCATGTGTACCTAAGAGTTGACCCTACTTGCTTTCCTTACCATTGATTTGCTTGAGCTTGTTCTATTGTCATTCTTTGAATCTAAAGATTGTCAAGGCTTGTATCTCTACCCATCAGCTACTGCTCCTACAATTCATCTCTATCTGAGGGGCACTGAGCGTGACTATACACTGGGATCTGCCCTCATTCCCCCAGACACACTGCTCATTTCTGTTAAATACGCTTCGTTTCTCACCTGTGATCCCCACAATACAGTGTGTGTGTGTGTGTGTGTGTGTGTGTGTGTGTTGCAGAAAGTGATGTGAATATTCATTGTTCCAACGAATAAGGTTTGTGTTCAGTGTATGATCCCAATAACAACGTATTGTGATTAGGTGATTTGATATATTTTAGGATTTCTGAATAATTCATAGCCGTACGAATGAAACAGAAATAATACTTATTTATTTATCACTGCTGCTGGTGTGTGGTGACAGGTGATAATGAGCTGAGCTGATGGATGGAGCGCAGCATGCAGGGACATCCAGCTTTATGAGCCACACTGCATTTGAATATTGAGAGCAGCTGAAGTGTCATATGTGCATATTTTGAATTATTTGACAATATATTATAGCCAAACTTGGTTGTATAAAAGGATGAGCAAGAACTCCCTGTGCAAAATTTATGAAGTTCTATTTGTCGGTTTTTGTTTTGTTTTTGTTTTTTTTTACTCTGCTTCTGGACTCCTGTAGGTGAACACCTGAATTAGAAGAAAAACATTGCCAGCAATGTCTTTCATTTGTTCTCGACTTGGTACACAAATGGGGACAATTTTTACTTTATTAAATTCATATCATTTTATAAATGTTCAACCTTTTTCCAAAATACACCCTATTTAGAAAACACATTTTGCCTAAATGTAAAAAATTAAAGACTGAGAAAGAACAGAAACTTCATTCCAAAGATTTTCAAAATATTTGATTCTAAAAGATTTTTTTTTTTCAAATATTATGAATTGCACATGTTTAGTAGGTTAACCCAAAATATAATATAAGGAAAATATTGCGTTCAAAGGGTTGAGGGTATAACTACAATTAAATACATATTGCTAGCAATGTTATTCCTAAATGTCATAAAACTGCTCTGCAATTTATACCCTTCGGCTAAAATATACCTCACTCCAGCAGGTGTCAAATATGTCTTTATGCAACAAGCAACAAATAATCAGTGCACATGAATCAGTTAGCTACTACTGTCATTGATTCAAGATTATAAAATAATCCTAAATTTGTAAATGCAAATGTTTAACACGTCAATTAATCCAAAGGAGGTCTGATTATGGTGTATAATGAAATTAATTATTCACTTGAAGGGTATGTATTTCATATTTATGTATTTGATCATTGTTTTTTTGTTCATCACTTGTGTTTTTAGGACACTCATCAGTTCTGATTTTTTTTTTTATAAGCAATGGAATACATTGTGTATTGGACTGACTTTATGAACACTTCATTTTTATAAACAAACTGATATTCTATATGCATTTCTATTGAAATTATATCCACAAATATCAATGATCTTATCACGTGTACTTAATTCAAGAAAGTCTCTCTCTCTCTCTCTCTCTCTCTCTCTCTCTCTCTCTCTCTCTCTCTCTCTCTCTCTCTCTCTCATTAGTAAACACATCCTTGGTGTGAGTATGAGAGCCAGAGAGAGAGAGAGAGGAAAGATGGGTTTGGCCTGGGGGGCCCATTAAGCCCGATAAGTGGTCAATAATGCCCGCCCACTTCAGCCTCTGCACATGACTGACAGATGTAAAATAAAGCTACATGACTCCAGGGAATAAGTTATTGACTCATGCTCAAGGGAAAGAAGCTGTTGAACAGCCAAATTAATTTTCCACAAGCCCTTCAGTTCAATGGTGCATCTACATTATCATCACAGAGGATATGTTCCGGTTAACCCTGGCTTCTCTATATCTCCTCCTGAAGAGCTACAGTATATACTCCTCCAACTCTCGTGCTACGTAAACTGTGAAATGCCAATAAACTGTTTGGGAATTTTAAAGAAATTACATGTGTTTCTTTTGATAGCAAAAGGCCAAAGATGTCTGACGTGAAAATTTGCTAGATTACAGAAGACCACAAAGGTCTTGTATGTTTTTTTCCCCCCTTTTATTTGCACAGTTTAATGCTGTTATTTAGTCAGTGTGGCATAACACACAGTATTATAATGGTTATCAATCATGATAATCACTTTAGATTTATATTAAGTAGTCTAAATAAGAGTTCATTTGAATCTTTTGAGAAGTCTTTATTTAATACAGTTTTAACATATACTAACTATACTACATGGTGAATTGTGAAACATGAATAAAGTCTGCAACTTGAACTGACTTAACATAAATTCTTCAGCTCAGCCTCAAATACAGTCATGTGAAAAAATAAGTACAGTAAGTTGGCTTTTTTGACATATTTGGACAAGCAAATATTTTTGTAACTGCAATCATCTTTGAAACTGTGCCTATTAATAAAGTTGGTATACTTGAATGAAACCACAAGGAAAATTAGCTTTGTCAATCATTTACTCAGCAGAAATATCAGTAGATGTGATGTTCTGTGGAAAAAGTAAGGGCACCCTTGGCTTCAGAAGATAGTATTGGCCCCATTAGCAGAAATAACTTCTTGTAGGTGTTTTGCATAATTGTCCACCAGACTTGCTGGAATTTTTGCCCACTCTTCCTTGCAATATTCTTTCAGTTGCAACATTTGACTGGGCCATTCCATAACCCTCTATTTCTTCTTTTTGAGCCATTCCTTGGTGGATTTGCTAGTGTGCTTAGGATCATTATTATTGAAAGGTCCACTTTTGGTTCAACTTCAACTTTCGGACAGATGGCCTAACATTATCTTCAAGCACTCTTTGATACAATGCAGAATTCATTGTTGAATCAGTGAATGCAAGCTGTAAAGTCCCTTAGGCAGCAAAGCAACCACAAACCATAACATTTCCACCACCGTGCATCACAGTTGGTATGAGGTGCTTCATCTGAAAAGCTGTCTTTGGTCTGGACCAAACATGTCTGCTGTTACTGTGGCCAAACAAATCTATCTTAGATTTGTCTGTCCAGAGCACATTATTCCAAAAGGCCTGGTCTTTTCCTATATGCTCATTGGCAAACTGTAGTCTTGCTTTAATATTCTTTTTAGACAGCAAAGGCTTTTTCCTGGCACGCCTCCCATGCAAGTCACACCAATTGTTGCAAGACTTACTAGCGGATCCTGTGATGAAATTTTTGGGTTCTTGGAGACTTCAGGCAGCGGTTGGCAGTTTGAGTCCCTGCTCACATGACTCCACATGACTCCACATGCCAAAGTGTCCTTGGGCAAGACACTGAACCCCAATTTGCTCCTGATTTGTAAAGTGTTTTGTAGAACTGCTAAGGTTTAAAAAGCACTATAAAGTGCAGTCCATTTACCATTTACCATTCTTTTTGCTCTTGGGCTGAATTTGCTGGGACAGCCCATCCTGGACTCACTGGCAGTCATTTGAAATTTGCACCACTTGTAGATTATTTTCCTTACAATGGAATGATTTTTTTAAATCTCTTGCCAGATTCAGATAGCAAAGGGCACTCCAGACAATAGATATGAGAGGGGTATAAATAAGACAGGTTCTACCTGCACTCCCTAAACAGGTTCTAATCACTGGCAACCAAATCTTGAACATCTGATTCTAATTTTATGTATGTGAAGGTGTCATAAATGTAGGGTTGTACATACTTTTTCCATGTGACTGATCTGTTTATGTTAATTTAAATTTAACTACAAAATGTCAATTTTATGTATTTTGATAGTGTATCAACTTTATTAATAGGCACTGTTTCAAAGATGATCAAATGTTTGCTTGTCCAAATATATATATAAAAAAATCCAACACTTTCCATGGAGCGTACTTATTTTTTCACATGACTGTATTGTTTGTTTGTTTGTTTATTTGTATATTTTGAAAAGCCAGTTTTAGTACAATCTGCAACAATCCTCACTTACAGTGATGCTCGTAAGTTTGTGATTTTCTATATATCTGCATAAATATGATCTAAAATATCATCGGATTTTCACACAAGTCCTAAAAGTAGATAAAGAGAACCCAATTAAACAAATGAGACAAAAATATTATACTTGGTCATTTATTTATTAAGGTAAATGATCCAATTTTATATATCTATGAGTGGCAAACGTATGTGAACCTCTAGGATGAACAGTTTAATTTGAAGTGGAAATTAGAGTCAGGTGTTTTAAATTAATGGGATGACAATAAGGTGCGAGTAAGCACCCTGTTTTTTTTTAAAGAACAGGGATCTGTCAAACTCTGATCTTCACAACACATGTTTGTGGAAGTGTCTCCTGGCACGAAGAAAGGAGATTTCTGACGACCTCAGAAAAAGAGCTGTTGATGCTCATCAGGCTGGAAAAGGTTACAAAACCATCTCTGAAGAGTTTGGACTCCACCAATCCACATTCAGATGGACTGTGTACAAATGGAGGAAATTCAAGACCATTGTTACCAGGAGTGGTTACCCAATAAAAATCACTCCAAGGACAAGACTTGTAATTGTCTGTGAGGTCACAAAGGAGCCAGGGTAAATTCTTAGCAACTAAAGGCCTCTCTCACATTGGATAATGTTTATGTTCATGAGTCCACCATCAGGAGAAGACTGAATAACAACAGTGTGCATGGCATTGTTGCCAGGAGAAAGACATTAGTCTGAATTGATCATTATCCAAGATTGGTGAACACTGTGATATTTAGTGAGTGAAAACTCCATGTATGCTACCATACCACCTGTTGGCAACACATTTTGAATCCCAGTAATTGCTGTTTGCAGCCATATATATTTTTTGTTATCAAGCTGAAAGACTTGCACCTTACATTTGCTCATTAGTTGAAGTTTGATGTAGTTGGAGTGACTCTTCGTCTAGCCATCCTCTCCCATGTTCCATTCCTTCCTTTTGATTTATCCTGGTGACAAAAGTCCTCCTACACATGCTGTATAACAAGCTGTGATCACTTTCACAAAGCTACACAGGAGCCGTCAGCGTTAATCTCTTTACACTGCTGTTCTAACATTCTAATTGTTGTATAATATTGTAGTTGTACCTGTTTCCAGCTTGTTATTGTACGTTTGGGCATTGAACTTGCACAGCAGAAACTGTTAAACGAGCCAATGATATAAAATGTAGCCTTGCAAGGTGAATATGTGGAGGGGAAAAAAATTCATTGTCTTCAGGCTGAGAGCTGTAATGTTACATTTGGGGCCAGGATTTTGAAAGGCATTTTCCAAACAGCAGAAATCTGGCTTGTTCTCAAATTCTAAAGATTTATTGATCTTACTAGCTTCCTGAAATGAATACAGCTCTTCATAATGAATTCCTAATAAAATTGCAGACATATCTTCAACTTGACAAGAGACTAGTAGATGCAGACTTACCAAGCCAAAACTGTTGTCTAAGAGACATAGTATATAGCTCCAGTCATATGTATGTGAGAGGGAAGCCTGAATCTTCAGCTAGCTAAGCTATACGACCAGATAAAGGCCTGCCAGGGACAGTGCAGCTTATTTTTGGAATAACCAAACGGACATTGTTACAAGCTAAATTGCTTTTTTTTTTGTTTGTTTTTTTTTTTTGAAAATCTTTCTTTTTTTCTCCTCCAATACCTGGATCTTCTGAAGAAACTTCATCATGGCATATTTAATAAAATGAATGCAGTCACAGCAGCTAGGGGAGCAAACAGAAATGAAACTATAATCTGAACAACTCTAATGATATCCACACAAGCTATCACTTTAAAAAAACAACTGTCTTCTATTTTTCTCTCTATACCCTCAGAAAGTCAGACTAGCTCATCTTGCCCGCAGGACAGAAAGCACCCAGCCCTGTGCCTGGTGGGGTTGCTGTGAGCCGAGTAGGTTTGAAGTATGTGATTGGCACTCTCCTAACTGTTACCAGTCCGCTGTTTCACTCTTTGTTGACACTCACATGAATAAGCAACACATCAGAGATGTCCTCCATGCAGACCTGGAACAGCGCTCTAGCTCACTTCAATCTTCTTTAATTTTGCAGATAAAATCAAAGAGGTTCATTTTCGCCTCTCTATCTGAAGCAGGGAGCTGGAGCGGGTGGTAAAAGGAAAATCAATCTGGTCTAAGTGAGAGATCAAACTCGGTATGTCTGATCAAATTCCAGTGACAGCATCTTCATTAAGGCAAACGAATCCCTTCCCACACAGGCCGATCCAGGTCATGCTTTGTATTTGCCATGGCTTCCTGTTTATGTGCACTAAAGCAGAAATCTTAGAAAATGTAGTTCTGAAGAATAATTATATTTAAGGTACATTTAACTCCTTAAACACACTTGAACTGTTATTAGGTTCAGACTTATAGTTCTCACTCTCGTAACTACACTCCTTTTCTGTTAATGTCACCGTTACTGAATAATCTGTATTAAGATCAGTAACTGAACAATAAGATGACAGCTGGGTTTTATGATAGGGTTAAGTCTTGTCGTTGTTTTTGATTGTTAAAAGTGACATAATAGATCCTAGATTTTCGTAATGGTATCCTTATATTGCAACGAATTTTACCATACTGAGCCACAAATTTGCACTTTAATCCAATGTTTTTAACTAGGTCATAAATATTCTCTTAAACAGGGATTTTTAGATTTCATGAGGCATTGCTTCTCACATCCATAATTCCACTCACTTAAATGCGTGACTGAGTCAGAATTACCACAGGACGATCTCAGTGGTCACAATGGAATGCTTCAAATGTGGACTGAGGTCTTATTTCACAGACAACAGTCATATCAAGTATTCATTACTGCATAGAAGATAAAGGTGTTCTTTACTTTCTGGCAGCCCCTTTAAAGCCTGATGAAGTAGTTTGAAAATGTCACTGAGCTCCAGTACCTGTCTAAGGAGGCTCCATTGCAAGCTACATGCTCAATACAATATGAATTATTACTCTTTTCGGTGTGTGTGTGTGTGTGTGTGTGTGCGTGTGTGTGTGTGTGTGTGTGTCTGTCTTTGGAAAGGTTGAGTAAATTGGGATGAAGGAAGGCCTTGACGGAGAGATGTGGCATTAGCCTGAGGGCTCACAGCACAGTGAGGATAGTTAGCTCACAACATACCAGCATCATTAGCACCGTGGCTGGGCCACTGCAGTCACACACACTCACACACACTCTCAGCAATCTCAAAACCCCACACTAACCCGAGCACGCCATCCCCCACTCTATTCACCCTTTCATTCATCGCTGTATTCCTTTTACTATCTCTATTTCTTTATATTCTTCAGTCTGTGCATTTCCTTAGAAAACGAACATAAATATACAGTATTAATAAAAATGCATTGAAATGCAGTAGTAGATACTGCAGTACTGCAGGCTTATTGTTAAATATTTGCTCTGTTGCTACAAATCCACAGGTATTGTGCTCATCAATGGAAAGGGGCATATTTTTGGAAGTGAAAACATCGCCCAAATGTAACCAAACAATTCAATAGTACACTTCATTATGGTTTTCAAGGTTATATTATATTTCCCTTCTTGAAATGGCACATGGTGGACCCACTGTTGAAGACTGAATACCCTTTGTTGAATCAAGCATGTTTTTCACCCCCGTGCTTATTAAACAAGAAAGGAATTAAAATGTATCTTTCTTTTTTTTTAGTGCAAGAATTATAATATTTTTATGACACATGAATATGTCATAATGACTATATATATATGGATGTGAATATGTGTATACTCTTCACTTCTTAGTCTAATAATATTATAATAATAGAGTAAGCACCTGTATCTGTAGTATAAATTTATTATAAGTCATCAGCTTGGAATTACCATTCTGCTGTCAAACTGTTTCTCTTTTTTTTCCCTCCACTCAAAGTCGTCCTGTCATCCACAAGGTTTGGGCCAGCGGTGACAATATCACTCATCTCATTACCAAAGTACACAGAGTCTCAGTGGGATTCCTGCCCTGTCTCTGCCTCGGCTTTCAAATACACATGTAGACTCTCTAAACTTTTTTGAGCTTAAAAAGTGTTGAGTCTCCCAGGAAGTACTGACAGCTTGAGGCGATAACTGGATGAAGTGACAGTAGGAAGCCACTCATTATGATCACCTCCGCTTCGTTCTCACTCCCCCCCCACCCCAATTTTTTCTCTTCTTTCTCACTCCCTCTGCTGCTTGATCTACTTCCCCCTTGACCAGGTCATGATTTATTAACCACCACACTAGTGTCATACCTGCCATAGTTGATAGCCACAGACCACAGCACATTTTCAGCCCTGTTTTTTGATGCCACAGTAAAACAGCTCTGCTCAAACTGAAAGTTATGTAAATTGCCGACATAGTCTAGTTCAGTTATGAAAATTGAGACAGAAGAATGCTAGAGTTTCGCCAAAAGCTATGCATAATGCTTTCCCGATACTGTACAACTAGATGTAACAGGGATTACTGAGAAATTGATTTAACAACAATTAATTTAATTATTTTAACAACAATTGAGCAATACTTGGTTGCTTCCTCCAGTTTTATAAGTTATTGCTACAATAATATGTTTGTATGACTGTATTAACTGTCTTAACCAACCCAATCTGGGATGAAAAAAAAACAACAGAGAAGTCCTAGGCCCAGGAGCTGTGGGGGGGGGCTGACAACAAAAATCAGCCCAGGAATTTGCTGTCAAGCGGCAATTTGATACACCAAATTCGAATTGACACGTTTCTCCATCAACAAATCATTAATTAAAACAACAACAACAACAACAACAACACAGGCTTTACATTTATGTTGGTTGTCTTAAGGCAATATGTAAAACGATGAAACTATTTTTTTCTGAAGGTTTTCCTCCCCAGGTTTGTGCGTACAGAAAGCAAAAATTCAAAGTTGAATTGTAATGTAATGATCACCTGACACCTAATTTGACTTAATAGCCTGCTTTTATTATCAGAATTATTAAAAAGACCAGACTTCACAAGACCTGCCCACCGGGAAAATTTCCAACCTTCCCAATGGCCATTCCAAGCCTACTCAAGAAGATTTAGTGAGTCACTGTAGAATACAGCTACTGGATACAAAATACACTGATCAACTGTGGGGGGTAGAGTACTGTGCAGGGAAGGCCTGTTTATCATACATTTTCATTTGGATTAAAATGAGAATATCTATTTTTTTTGTTTGTTTGTTTGTTTTTTACTGGAGACAAAAAACAAAGGTCTTCTCCAGTCTTCAGCGGATCTCAGCAGGTTTTTGTTCAGGATTTGTCTCTAATATGCACCAACTTTAGCAATGAAATGCCAGTCGCCACTTGTTCTTTGCAACCTTGGACTACTGTCTTTATGGTAAGTGCCTTTAAAATGGATGACCCATGCATATTTTCCCTTGTTGCATTCATTAACTTCTGATATCACAACTGTCTTCACAGTATTGTCTGTGTGTCTCCATCAGCGAACTTTACTCAATGTGATTCAAAATCTTTGCAAGGATCTTGTAGCCTACCAAACATGCATTCCTTTCTATAATTATCTCTCGTATATATCTCTATTAGGGATGTAACCAAATACCTTATTCATATTGGAAAAAAGTGTTCTAAGCAGATACAAATACAGATACGAATAGAAGATGCACTCCTATCCGTTTATTTATTTATTTATTTATTATTTTATTTTATAAAGCACTATAAGAGTTACAGTGCATGTAGTTAAGACTATAGGTGTGCTTCAGGATCCTGCAAGATACAACAAAACTAATGGGAGGTTTTACTGTCATGCAGGCAATTTGTTCATTATATAGCACAAATAAAGGCTGCAATTACTAATATGAACATATGCTGTCGTTAGTAAGTACCTGGTCAGGGTTGTGGTGTTTTAAATTAGGCTACTAATCTGTTTATTTTTGGGGAAATAGAAACTTTTTTTTTTTTTAAAGTTATTTATTTATTTATTTATTTGTTTGTTTGTTTGTTTATTTATTTATTTATCTTTTACAAGAAAATACAACTGGAAGGTACAAACAAATATAATAATAAACAAACAAACAAAAAACAGTTCCATGCACATCTCTAGCTGAGACTGAGGCATTGTCAGAGCCAGATATGCTACATGCTGACAGTGCTGACATTCATGCCTGCAAGTGAGTTGAGGCCATGCCCACTTCAGGTTTAAATACAGATACAGATATGAATATTTGGAGCACTAAACAGATACATATTGCTATATGCACATATCTGTATACAGTGTATGTCATTGTGTTACACCCCTACAGACAGTATTTTTTGTACAAAAGAAATATTATGCACTATTTTTCCCCAACACACTGTGTGGTCAGTTTCAGCTTTAAAGTACAAAGGTATATGAAAACTGTTTAAATGTGCTCCCTCATGTGTTTTCTTTTATTATTTTTATTTTTTTTAACCTTGATTCTTTGTGCAATAAAATGTTCCTTGTGTTCACTCTTTCCTTTTTTACTGATACACCCTTCCTCTTTCTTCCTTTATCATGCCACATCACATCTGCTTGTCAGAAACAGCCTAAGACTGATATGTGGACCTCTAGGATTTTCTGATGCCTGTGTTTGTGAGCGAAAGATTTGCAGAGGCAATAAACAGTGCTGTTGTGAATCAATTGTTACTTCTTGATGTTTGTTTACTTCTGTGTCTCCTCTTTTCAGAAGAAAGACAGGCACAGAGCTTGCGGACATCTTTGTCCTTATTGATTTGTTCCTGTGAGGCCGACGTTCAGCATTCAGGAGAAAATCTGAACAAGCTTATACACAGGTCAGTTTGTAGCTGTACATCAACAATGAAACAGTTCTGTTTGGATAAACAAGATATTAAGGTAGGCTAAAATCAGGTAATGCATGAAAGTTTAACTATTAGTTAGGTTTAATAATGACACCATGTGATCAAAATGACATTGCATTGTGAATGTGATGCAAAGGAAAGTATAAGGTTTGTGGTATTGTTGTTGTTTTTTTGTTTGTTTGTTTGTTTTGTCTGACTACAGAAAACATTAACTAATGAGACTGCTTGTTTCATGTATTTTGGGACACGTGTGTAAGCTTTGTAAATAAAAAAGGTGGACTTTGAAGACCTTGTTTATTTGCATATGTGATGTGAGAGAGAGAGAGTGGAAAATTGAAAAGCAAGAAGTTATTTTACATTAGTGCACAGGTCCACAAAACTCTTTCATTATACTAATAGAGTACATGCCCCATAAATCATATACATCAACATCCACTGAGACATATGAATAGCAATTAATAAAGGTAATACTTCATATATTTTCTTAAAATTGTTGTTTATTTTTTATGTTAATATTGTGACCTGCAGTATTAATAAAGAGTATTTACATTATGAAGAATATGTTTGGAAATAATATGTAATTCGGGGCAATTGAAAGACTTTTCTGCTTTTGTTTTCCAACACCTGCAACTAAACTAAAAATGATATATTATAAATATACATGAAATATATATATATATATATTACTAAAATGTTTACCTGTGGTATCAAACATACAGTAAATTAATAATACGGTGTTCTAATATCATCTTTACACACAAGTTACAAGTTAGATGATCATCTTATTTATTATTGTTGTTCCCAAATTAACAAATGATGACAGAAAACTGTTATTTTTAAACACAGTATACGAATGTTTTCGCTTTAAAGTTTTTGCTTGAAAGTCAGTGTGGGTTAATGTGGTTCTTGGTCTGTATATTTTAAGCAGATACTTTTTTTCCCTTAAACTTAACACATGAATGCTGCTGGCAGCAGACAGAAAAAAATGGCACAAGGAATCTTATTTGGCTTATCATTTCTCCTGTGGTATCATAGACAGTTTTTTAGTATCCCTAAACAGGATCTTGGGGATTTCAGAAAGCATAAGTGTGTTGTGCTAAAATATAGGATTTTTTGATGAAAAATGTTTATTTAAAATGACAAAAGCTTCATCCTGTATACTGCAACAGTTTTTTGTTGTGGCATGTAATGATATGTTATTATGTTTTTTGATATATTCACATGTATTAGTATGTTTTACTATGCATTATATACCAAATTGCATACTATTGTAGTATGTAATATGTAATAAATATATGCTTTGGGATTTAGTGATCTGGCTATTTTGTTATAGTGCGTGTGTGTGTGTGTGTATATATATATATATATATATATATATATATATATATATATATATATATATATATATATATATATATATATATATATATATGATTATTATTAAATATATTTTTTCCACAGGAATTTTTTTTTGCATCAATGGAAAAATACTAATCAATCTATTATTTATAATTATTTATGTGGCACAAGTGTTACAAATAAAGATTGAGTACTGAGTACTTTTTAATACACTGTATAGAATGTAATAAAGCTGATGCCCATAACAGACAGATGTGAAGGTTTAGAAGCACTTCTCTGCCTTGCCTATGATATACACATCCAATGCAAACACTTGTCCTCTGCCTCAACATCCTCTTACAGCTCATAGATCTGAAAGCCTGCTTTTAATCCTGAATAAAAGACACTATAAATAAATATAAGTAAATAGACACTATAAATAAAATTATGAGGTATTAAATGTACATACTGAATAGATAAATATGCAGTAAAGGGGGACTTTCTTTATTGAGGAGACGGATGTTGACAACCTTTCTTCACCGTACCACGCTAAGCTGAATGCATCTAATTTCAGTTCTTTATATGCACCTGAATTTATCATAAGAAAAACAGCATGAAGCCATGTAAATATATGATGGATTTGAGATGCATGTAGATTGCTGCTTCTTTTGATCACGAGAGACTAAATAGTGATCACGAAGACTAGTGATGTATGAATCACGCTAATCAAACTAAACATCTGATAATTTAATGAATATTAAAAGAATAACTGAATGTGCAAGTAAATAAATGAAACTGAGAAATTATGAACAAAGTTTAAAAAATGGATAAAAATAAAAATAAATAAAAACTTTATATGAATAACAATACAAACATGTTGCAGTGCTTTTGCTCTATTATACATAAATGAAATGAAAGAAAATGAAAAAAACATGTTAAATGTTTTAAACAACAATTTGCTGTTCTGTTTGGGTTAAGAATGAATGAGAGATAGAACCATATAATACTGAAAAAAAAAAATCTGGGTTACATGGATCCACCTCAATGACTGCTGAAATCTTACATGTATAACCTACAAAAGCTGTTTTACCAGATACAGTCCATGAAATGATATTGCATTAATTTGATCATGAGCGGTAAAATAAATTTAGAATTGGTGGGGATTTCTGAAAAATAATTTGCAATTAATATTAACATCAGTGTGTGTTAAGCATTTCTGCTATCACAGAGTCAGTAAACTGCTGGTAAACAGACAAACAATAGATGGCTGCTAGTGTTAACATAATAGAGACGGTCAGCTCTCTATAGGAAACAAAACCATGATGCTTCACATAGCATTGACATGTGCCTAAAGAAATGATAATACTATCAAACTATAATTGTGGCACATTTGGGGCTGTTGTGATTAAAAGCATATATGTTTAGAAACATATATATATATATATATATATATATATATATATATATATATATATATATATATATATATATATATATACAGAGAGAGAGAGAGAGAGAGAGAGAGAGAGAGAGAGAGAGAGAGAGAGAGAGAGAGGTTTTCCACAGGGAGGAATTTGAGTTTGTGTTACTAGCATGTAGTCACTTTTTCTCTATTACTAAAATTAGGTGGATAAAACTAGATAAGAACAGCTTTGTCTCATCCTATATATTTTCATATATTTTTAAATATCGATTGACAGAAATCAACAACTGCCTTTAGGTTTCCATTATGGAGATTTTGATTTTACACTGTTTTTCCCGCTTAGTACAGCGAACCATCTTAATTAATATATGTTCGATGCATGTTTTAATGGCTAAAAATACAGTGATGATGATCTCGAAATGGAAAAAACAAAACAAAACAAATCTGGAATCAATTTGTACACTTTCTGTCCTGTGTTTGTTCACTTTATTTTCCTGCACATGTGATGGACAACGTAGGAGTTACTCTTCAGCTCTGTTTTCCATTTATGTCAAGATTGATTACACATGTTGGACCTACAAATGTACCCTGATCATAGATTACATCTGATCCCTGCACAATTCCCACAACAACAAAAACTAACATGAATGAAGTAGTTAGGATGCAATCAGTTTGGTTCAATATACAAATAACGAAATGACATGTTCAGATTGTGTGTATGAAGTTGTGACTAATAAACCATAGACTTTAAGCTGTTTATCAAGACCTTGAAATTATGAGATTCTGTATGACATTATTGTGATACATTATTAAGATATTGAGCCATATAAATTTGATCTCCAAGTCTCCCATGCCAATGGCACACTGTTACACTGGCACACAGCAATAATTCCCAGGTCAACAGAGGTCTCAGTTCACTGTCATGTTAACTAATCAAGTTCATGTGTAGCTCATCTGCTTTTTGTCAATTTAAAAGCTGCTCTCTTTGTGAAGTCTTGCCTATCACTTAGCAAATCTGGGTTGTGTTTCAAAGCAGTTTGCATGTATCTGCTGTGTTTAGAACCTGGGTTGTTTTTTCTGTTTGGTCTTTAAATTACCCCTGATCTTCGTTTGCCTGAAGTATTTGCGACTGACCGCAGAACATTGAATTGGATATTTAATTGTTTTTGGATGTCGGTTGTTTGGATTTGACTTTGCTTCTTGAACGTAGTAAAACCACATGAATCCTCACAGCTCGGATTAACCTTTTTTGTTGTTTTTGTTATTTGTCTGGTGCACTCTTAGAAAATTTCTTAAAGGTTGAAGACTGTTTGTGCCTAAGGAGACCCCGTAAGGGTCTTTTGTAGAACCCTACAACAGATTAACCCTTTCACAAAAGGTTCAAAGTGAAGCCCCTTTAGAAAGCTGGAACTGCTAACAATCAAAAGAACCACTGAGAAACCCCCTTTATTTATTTATTTTTTTAAAGAATGTACATTTTTGGGAGCTGGGAGGAAACCGGGGAACCCTGGGAAAATGCTGTACAGACATCACATTACTAGTAGCCGTGAGGTACGTACCTGTAAGTAGTCCAGTTCTTTTGTTGACAAAGATCATTCTCAATTTCTAGTTACAGTGTGATATCACAGGAGTCCAAAGCCTCAATCATGTCTTCTGTCAGTCAGTGGCTGGGTTCGTTGGACCTTTGAATCTGGGATCTTGGGTTTTCAGAACCCCAGCTCAGATCTTTTTGAATATCTTGATTTGGAGCTCTTGAGTTTAGGCTTGCCTTTAATAGCTACTGGCTCAGCTTAATGACAATTAGATCCTGATGTATAAAACCGACTTTGTTATAAGGAGGTGGTTTAGCAGACAAGATATGTAGGCAGAAATAAATATATCAGAACAAAACAGTAAGATGCCCAACAAGTTAGACCTCTGGGTATCAGTAAAGTAAGTCTAAACATTTACACACACACACACACACACACACACACACGCACACACACAGAGATTCAGATTAAGACATCACTTGGTAACAATGGAATACTGAAATGCTTGGAAATTCCCATGAAATGCTATATGGAAAATAAAATCAAATGGTAGGTCAAATTGAAAGTCCATGCAAGATCAAGTGAGAGCCTTAATAGACTGTGCAGTGCAATGAAAAGCCGGAGAAAAATGGACAGTGTCAAAAAAACCACAACCTAAAAGCATGAGCCCCAAGATCACGAATTCCTGAAGCCTTCTTTATCAGCCTTGAAGAGTGTTTATTCACACAGAGGTGTATGAAGTGTGAATGATGGGCCTTTCATATACCAAAAAATAGACCACACTTCACACACAGGGAATAATAGATGGATTGGGAAAATGTAATAGTTCTAGGTGTTACTGCAGTGTGAAGATGAACAATTAGAGCAGTGAGGTTTGGATGGATGAATGCTGAATTGAATGCATATGAACCTTGAATGCTTTTAACTGATTTCTACCAGTGAACTGACCAAATGAAACCTCGTCTTGAACCTTCTCTTTTTAATGGTCAAAACAGAACGTACAGAACAAATGCGTACTCCTACAGTTTCTCCATTCATTTATTTAATGTATTATGAGCCTTTGAGAGTTTAAGCTGCAGACAAAATGCTTTACCACTCTGTAAAAGACTAAGAGGAACACTTTATGTAGGACTGAGTTAAAGCCCTTGACCTTCCACAGAGTTGGAGATGAGATATCGACAGTTCGGCTGTTGTGAATGCAGCAGTTTCTGTCTAAAAGTCTTCATTTTTTGTGTGTACATTTGACATCTTTGAACACAACAAAACGTTTTATTTTTGCATTTCTCGTATACATGGCATCTCTTTTTTTTCTTCCGTCAACGTGAAACATTGCATCTGTCTAACTGATATGTGGACCTCTAACATTTTGTGAGGCCTGTATTTGTGAGCGAAAGCTTTGCAGAGGCAATAAACAGTGCTGTTCTGAATCAATTGCTACTTCATGATGTTTGTTTACTTCTGTGTCTTCTCTTTTCAGAAAATGCTTCAGAAGACAGGCTTGTGAACATCTTTGTCCTTATTGATTTGTTCCTGTGAGGCTGACATTCAGCAGAAAATCTGAACAAGCTTATACACAGGTTATTTTGAAGCTATACATCAACAATGAAACAGTTCTGTTTGGATAAATGGGAAATTAAAACTAAATACGATTTTTGAGAAAGGTTTGCTGTTAAACTCTCTTACTCTGACCATCTTTTTACAGGAAGTTAGTGTTGTTTTTTTGTTTTTTTAAAAAAAAAACTTTTTTTTGTTTTTAATTTTCTTGTTATTTTTATGTTTTTTAAGTGTATTAAAGAAACCTTGAGGCCACAGGAACAAAGTTCGAAGATAAAAGAAGACGAGATTTAAAAAAACAAAACAAAACACCACATCAGCCTGGGTCAGATGAGATTTCGCATGTTACAACAACTTACAGTAACCTAAGCACAAATGCACCTAAGGGCACAAATTAAAAGTGTTGTTCTTCCATGAATGAGTGCATTTGAAAATCCTTTAATCTAAGCAGGGAAGGGAAAATCAACAACGAAAAAAGTTAAACAGCTCTTTAGAGAGAAATTAAGAGAACACAAAATAAACTCTGATCAACTGGCTGCGTAGTACAATAAATTCAGAACTGAATAACTGATTTCATCTCCGTAGTTTCAGCCAGAAAAAATGAAATATCTACTGAATATCCCCCTCAAAATGGAACCAGATGCAGACAAACGTCAGGAGATTTATGTGAAGCACCCCCCCACCCCCCCAGACGACAGGAGATTTATGTGACCCCCCCCACTGAGAGTCCTAACTGTTTTCAGGTGGATTTGACTTAGCTTGGATATCATGAATCATTCTTTACCAAGCGACATTTATCATACGTGCGCTGCTTAAAATTGATCTGCTATTTTGCCACAAAATCAGGTAAATGCTGAGCTTGGAGTGGCACGCTGTCCAAGTCTATATGGCGAAAATGAAGGCCAGAGGCAGAGTGATGAGAGAAAGCAAGGCAACAAACTAATCTGCACATACTAAGTCGCTTTTATTAATACAGAACTGCATGCTACAGAGACTGTACAGCATAAACATTTATTCATTACAAAAAACATGGTCTGGGAACCATTTCAAATAACTAAAAAACCAAAAAAAAAAATAAAAAAATAAAAAAAAAAAAGAAAAAAAAAGAAAGAAAAAAAAAGAAAATAAAGCAAACAAAAATAAAAGCTAAGAGCATAAAATAGAACAGGAACATCACAGCCGTTAAGGAAACATTCAAACTATTCATCATTAGCATCTTAATAAACCAGAGAAGAGATTGACGGCTTACAGTCGCATCATGTCAACTACAATGGCACCGAATGGATGATTCTCTTGTAGCTTTTTTACAGCTTCTTGCAACATCAACATGCCTATTTTTTCTATCTACCTATATGTAGTAGTGTACTTAAAAGTGGCAGTTTGTGTATTTTTTGTGTTATTTAATAGTTTTTTTATGAACCTCCTAATATACATCATTTGGCCCTTGAGGGTTTATACAGTATGATGATGTCCGTCTTTTATTAAGTTTAAATTTTAATATTTGACAATCTGCTACCAAACACATTTTGTTATAGCAACATTTATACTACATACATAGCAATCTATGTAACGTCACAGCAAAGTATGGTTGAGGGAAAAAAAACAAAAAACAAAACAAAAACAAACAAACAAACAAAAAAAAAAACCTGACAAACCTACAGCATTGTAAGAGGGGGAGTGAGAATTAGCACAATTTCGGCACAGAAAATCTGTACACAATTCTACAGTCCAGTGGAGATGAACTTGCAGTTAAAAAAAAAAGGATGGGCTTTAGATGATGAAAACCAATGACTAAAGACATGGTATTCACTATCCCCGTTTCAAGTTTTCTTTTCTCCTATTGAAAAATGGCTTATAGATATGCTTTTAGAAATTAAGTTGTGCATACATCTGTTTTGGAGAATCTACACTGTGTTGGTGAAACTCTGGTCTTCAGCAAAAGAAACAAATGTTAAAACAAAACAATTCAACTTCAAAACCTCCTTGTAAAAATGGATCATTTATATATATATATAAGTTGCTTACATTAAAAAAAATTTTGTACAATGTATTAAGTAAAAGAAAAATATTTCGAAAAAGGGACAACATACAGGATACAACAAGCAATCTCTAAAGCAATAAATACTACTGGTCCTAGCGTTGTGACATTTTGTATTGTATACCACAATCACCCACCCTCCCACCCACCCACCCTTAAAACAGTCCCCCAAACATTCCTCCAACTGAGTCTACCCACCCCAACCCACCTCCACCGCCCTCCCACGGTAAACAATGACAAAAAAATAATAAAATAAACAACGCAGTGGAACAATGCATATTAACACAGTAACCCCCCAAATATTTCTGTACATTTAAACAAGAACAAGTAACATCACAATTAAAGTTGTTCCTCAGCTGGAGAAGGGTGTCTCCACGGTCCTCGTGCCCTCCACGTTTTGAACAGGTGTAAAATGATTGGTTCGCAAGCTCGTATTTAATACAAATAATGAAGAAGAACCAACTTTAAGAAAAGGGCTCACTGAATCCTCACCTAGACTACGTTTATATCTGTCTTTTAACATGTCTATGTCAATTTACATAACAGGTATTATTTTTTTCTGTTGTACAGTAAAAAAAAAAAAAAAAAAAAAAAAGAAAAAGAAAAAAAGAAAAGAAAAAAGTCTTACATTTTGGCAGACTTATATAGCTATACTCTACAACTCATTTTACTTTATCATCAATATTATTATTATAATAGTTCCATTTATTTTAGATAAATGACAGGTCAAATATTGACCAATGAACTTTGATAAAAGAATTAACTAATTTCCAAAGCCATATGTGACAGAAAAAATGAAAAGAAAGAGAAAAAACAAATAGAGGAAAAGAACTTAAGTGTCAGCAGACAGAAGGGAGGAGTTGAAAGCTGGTAAATCGGAGCCAGTTTAGCCTAGTCTATTGACTTGGTTACGAGCGAAAGCGGTTGCGTTGGGGCAGAGCTGGGCAACAGAGAATGGGAATTACACGCTGATGCAGGCTGGGCGGAGCCTGAGGGGCGAGACGATGACACGTCTGAAGGGTCCAAGGAGCCATTGTGGGCGGGGCCGTGGGTTTTGCCTGCCCCTGAGTTGTCCAGCAGAGCTAAGGGCGGAGGCGGTGCCATGGACAGGTGGTGGTGTTGGTGGTGTGAGGATGAGACCAGGGGGCCCGATTTCATAGTCAGTGAAAGAGGTTGCATTTGTTCAGTCTGTGGTTTGGACTCTTTCGAGGGCGGAGAATTGGGGACCATGGAGGGGGAGGATGGGGGCGACTCTAGTAAGCTTCCATCCGAAGAGGGAGGACTGACACAGCTGCCTTCACCTTGAATGTAGCGAATGCACTTCTTTTTTCTCCTGCAAACAGAGAGCAGGCTTGTTTAACTCCTACGTAATCTCAGCAGTGCTTTGCAACTTGTCAGCAGGCTTGTAAGAAAGCCTTAGCATCCATTTAAATGCACATCCTACATCATACAGTTCTGCACACACATATGAAGACTGGTGATATTTAGTCAGTAGGCCAATTTCAGCACGACTGAACTACGCTCAATCGTTTTCAGATATAGATCGGGACATCTAATTGGATGCTCTTGCTTTCTGAGAATGCCAATACAAACAGATGAGCAGCTGAGCACTGGCTCTCTGCCACTGACTTCCTCTCACCTTCCATCCAATATCATACATGCAAAGAAGACAGACATGGTGGAGGAGGGTCTACAGAAATACAGATGCCAGATGAGGAGACGGTGAGACAGATGGGGAAAGTGATGACAAGAAGCACTAGGATGAGGAATTTGGAAGAATAACTACCTCCGAGGTTCAGAGGGACACAGCCAAAGAGGTGAACACTACATCTCTCTTTGTTTTCTCTTACTAGGATAACAGAACGAGCTTGAAACAAAGAACTCCACCCCAGCGCGGCAAATCGCACGGGACTCCATTCGGTTTACACATCAGCTTGAATTATTACACTCCTCTTTTTCCCTTCCTTTTTTCATGTCTCCTTACTGCTTTTTTCTGTATGTTCCTTGGGGGGAGTTCAGATGGAGAGGTAAGAGGTTAGAGGAGATGCGCTACTCTCAGCCTGCCCCTAAGACATGTGTGTGAGTGTTGTGCACAGAGGTCGCGCCGCCATGTTTGCATTTCTGCTCGGGTCAGGACCCTCCCTCGTCTGCTACGCCTACGGCCAGCCATTCCAGCCAGCCACACGGGCAAACACAGCAGCACCAAGCCAGTACGCCGAGAGGGGTGCGAGAGGAAAAGAGAGCAAGAGATATTGAGTGAGAGTGTGAGTGAGTGATAAATAGAGAGAGAAGTATAGAGAGAGAGAGAGAGAGAGATTTCCAATGTCTCCTAGGTGCTTGGATGCATAGCCTGTTTTGAATCAGGAGGAAAGAAAGAGAGAGTAACCAGAGAGAGATGGAAAGAGAGCTAAAACCCTCAGTGTACCTTGCCCTAGCGTGACCTGACCCCATACCCCTGCCAAAAAAGGGGGGGGAAAAAAACAAGAATCTAATGCCTCAAGGCCACGTTAAGCTATTCAGCTTCCTACAGGTTTGTAAGACAGGGACAGAAAAACAAACAGTGAACATGAGAAGAGAAAGATAGGGGGAGCTATGGAGTAAGGAAAGGTGTGAATTTAGTTGTGACTTTTTCCTTTTTTTATACCGGCAATATAAAATCCTGTTGAAATCCAGGTGAGGATTGTTTCTTAAGTTATACCCCTGCCTGGTCTTATGCAAGTATAGGTTTGAGACAAAAATAGGAGAAAGAGAGCCAGAGAGACAAGGACAAGAGTACAGAGTGCCTGGGAGACGCATTTAAGATGAGAAGAAAGACAAGACAGATATGGATAGAGTTGAAGAAAGAGGCAGACGTTTGATCCAGACGCATACCCTGTATGGCTAAAGGACATGCACGACATGCAATTATTTGTAGAGAGCGGTGAGGAAGCACAATAAAAAAGTGCGTCGCTATTGGGACAGAAACGATGAACAAAGAAGCATCTTAAAGAGTACTTTAGAGTGCGGGTCTTCAGGGCCAGAGATGGCTGAATGTACGAATAAAATGAACGGGTAGATTCAATACGGTGTATATCACTGTATTCAATATACGCTGTGTATCATTTTGTGAAATTTTGATAGCAACGGTATAGTTTCCTGTGAACTGAAACGTATTTTGCTGGTCTCTGGACACACTCCAGAGTGCAGCTCTGTGCTAACTGCCCGTCAAACGGCTGCAAATAAGCTAATATCCATTTTTAAGAGCCCTATCGATTCTAAGTATCTCCCCTTGTTCCTTATTGATTTCTGCATCTCTGGGGGAATTAGTGCGGATGCATCTTTCAGGAAAACCGAGCCTAGTGGGGTCTTTTAACCTCCCAGCTCCCTGAATAAAGGGCACAATTACCAGCGCTTCTCCCAAAGCAGCCAAACACCCAGACACCTAGGGTGCTTTGTAGGGACACTACTCCATTCTAGTCTCCTTATCTAGGCTGCTGAATTCGAGTGTGAATGAGTCATAAGTCAGGATTTAAAATGGACTTGAAAGATTGAACAGGATGAAAGTTTGCTACAAACAGCACAGGGAAGTGTAACACAACAGAACAGGACAAATATCTGGCATTCGCAGTGAAGGCAGGAGATGGAGGAAACACAAGTGAGACACAGAGAAGGGTATTACTTAGCAGAAACAAATACCTACCATCAACATATTTCCAATTCAAAGACTGCTTGTGTTAGAACAGAAAGACAAGAGGTTGGGACTGAGTAAAGGGTCATCGGAGAGGTGGGGGGAGGGGTGGGGTAGTTGAGGAGGGAGAACAAGAGGTTACAACAAAGTTTATACAGAAGGTTGATCAAGACTGTTCTGATGGCAGAGATATACCATAGGGCAGAAAATGGGACAAAATGGTAAATAGGGGGTTTACAATGATCATTTCTGTTATAGATAGCACTGTCAATATAGACTATAGATGATGCGTGATTATAATCACAGACAGACAGTTCCACTTTCTGCCCCAGGAGTTCAGCTGCTCTATTACAGCACATCTCAGTTAGACAGAGAGACAGATCCCCCAAAATCAACCAGTTTGCCAAACACATAAAAGATTGAAGAGACTAGAAGAAAGAAAACAAACAGTAAAATTGGTGAGAAGAAGAAATCAATCTTCATCTTTTCATTATCATCATTATGATCTACATCCTTCCCAAAAGTGCCTTTCAGAGTATACCTGCAGGGTTTGCACCATAAACTGAGTTGGTCAAGCCCGAACAAAGCACGGCACTTCTTAGGGGTATTTGCATCTGTTAGCCAAAAAGGTAGACACAAAAACACACAAGGAAAACAAAAAAAAAAAATGGACACATCATTTGGACAAACAAGACATGTAGCTAGAGCATAGGTTTCAGCTGGGGACACTGGCACTGTACTTCCCCAACACTTACCGCCAGTTTCCAATCCTAACCCTTCTCAGCCACGTCCCCTTTTCAGGCATAACTTTCAACATATTTCACAATTTATCGAGTCAGATCACAGGGTTTAGGATGAATAAATGTACACATACACTGTGCCTATCTGTGACGAAAAAAAAAGTCTGCTTGCATTTTAAAAGCACTCACTCATTCAAGTGCACCCCCACACAAAAAAGCACCATTATGCCTGTTGGCATGACCCAGCTTTACAGTGGCAAAAGCAGCTGATTGGTAGCATAAGGGGTGGCGTGTAGAGAGAGAGAGAGAGAGAGAGAGAGAGGTAGAGGTAGAGGCTTGTGAGAGGCAGGCACAGGGAGGAGTTGCCAGTGTAAGAGTTTCCCAGCTGTCACCTGCTCTAGCGTACCTGCCAGCACACCAGATACACACCTGCAGGGGCCACACCAGTTATTCTGCTGATCGAGCCCAAAGCGTGCGCGACACTTCTTAGGGGCACTCAGGTCTGAGCCGATGAAGGGAGGAGAAGCCAGCAGAGGGAAGGAGAAATGACCGAGTGAAGAGAGGGAGGGAAATAAAAGGGAAACCGATGAATCTAAATCACTTCAAGTCACAGCATTATATTATTGTATATTCCCAAAGATATTCCCAGAGTCAGATTATTGCTTTACTGTGCAGTATTGTTTCTACAGACTCGCATATATTCATGTTAGTTTTCAGACATTAGTAAAAAAAACCAAAACAAAACAAAACTAGAAACCAAAAGGTCAATGAGTAAGAGCAACAGAATAGTGTGTAAATAGAAATAAGAATAAGAGCAAAGCCACAGAAATATGTAAATATGAAATGCTTGTTTGTTAATAGCGTGTGATGCAGCAATTATGATTACATGTCTGCTGCAGGCCTGTTCTCTGATTTACAGTGAAGGACATGAGGGGACAGAGTGGCAAAATGTTGATTAGTTGCAGCCGGTGAAACGGTACACAGCCAGAGAGCGCAGGTTGCTGGGAGCTTGGGCCTGCGTTCATCAGCCTCTCACAGCCAGTGTGTGGAGATGTGAAGATGAAGATGAGGGCAGGCCACAAGACATCACTCTGAGGAGCAGGCAGCCGCACGGGCAAACTACTGAAGCCAGCAGATTAAGGAGGTTTACCCTGATAATGTCTCTGGTTATTCTCGGCGTTCGATTTCCTTAATGAATATACCGCTACTTGTGTTTGTCAAATGGAAACGCTTTAAACATTCCAAACTGGTTTCTAAACATAGAAGCGGGATATATACTGGATATATTTTTATTTCAAGCAAAGGGAAGTATGAAAACGTGAATAAACATAAGAGCAAAATTAAAGTGAGCGAAAGAGCAAATCAAAAGCGATCCGTTCTTGAAAGAGAACTGAAGGATAAATGAATACAGTGCAATAAAAATATGGAAAGATGTAGCTAGCATTCTTCATGACTAAAGACAATATACTGCACACACAGATAGATAACTAAATATATAATAAACTAGAAGAGAGGGGGAAGAAAAGCAAGTTAGTAATTTAAGACTCAAAATGACATTAGCACCTGTAATCGGAGGGAGTGAAAGGCAAGGATTTGGAAAATATTCTCTGTGTTCTGGAAGAAAAAGAACAGATAGAGAGGTCTTCAAAAAGGGCTCCATGTTGGGGGAAGAAAAAAAAAAAAAGAGACCGCAAATATATCATTACTCGCATTTCTCCTTCACATATCATAATATAGATCAAGAATCAGAATCATAAGAGCATTATAAAGAAGAATGTCAAATGAGGAAAAAAAAATCAAAGAACTAGCAAACCTCCTTAATTTAAAGAGATGAGGTGATTTTTTTTTTTTTTCCATTCATCCTTTTATTTTAGTTGAATTATTATTTATCGGTTTGAGGCATGCAGCAGGCACAGCTCAAAGTTAAACACACACAGGACAAACATGAAGCACAGGCCAGTGGCACAGCACACAAACACATTCAGCAGCATGGTCAGGGTTGGCACAGGAGCAGCACTCATTCAGCAGCATGATTAACACACACACACACACACACACACACACACACACACACACACACACACAGAGCTCACACTATGCTAAATGCTGGAGAGGGGGCTGTACTAGGAGGGACGACGTGCTGGGTGTAGGATTCATGCATATTCAGTGTTATTAGTGCTCGACATGGGGCTAGGGTGGGGGATAACAAGCAGTCTAACGTGTAAATATTGCATTGGGTAGCATAACTATATACAAGATGAGGCAGGCAAAAAAAAAGGGGTTGAAGAGAAAAAAAGCTGGACTTTTATCTTTGAGATGTCACCCTTGTGACAGATGATGGATCTGCTCTAATATGAGACATAATTGCATCTCACTTACCATTGCCATCTGCCTGCTGCTTTTCCCTTTTTCTCTTCTTCTTTTTCCCCTGTTGGTTAGCAGCCAAAAGAAAGAAATAGACAGGAACCTTAGTTATTATATTGCAAGAAAAGGCCAAGACACAAACTGAACAAGAGAGCCGTGCTTTTACTCATTCATTTATTCATGCACGAGCCTGAAGGAGTGGAATGCCACTGTGGGCCATAGCACAACTTTCCCTTTCTCTCTCTCTCTCGTCCTTCTCGCTTTTCTCTGTGTTTATTCCTTTGTTTTCGAGCTAGTCCTTCGTTCTCTCTGTGTTGTGAAATAATTTAGGACTCTTGAGATTTCTTTGAAAGAGTCAGATTACTTGGGGGGGTGTGGAAAGAGGACGAGAGCGCGCTCCTTA
>NC_030428.2:15625000-15640000 GCF_001660625.3 Ictalurus punctatus | reverse complement strand
TAATATCTAAAGACAACAAATTTAGAATTTTGGTGGCTTGAGATTAGGAAAAAAAAACCCCCCAGAATATCCATCATTTTTCCAAACTGTTTTCTGAATTTTGCTCATTTTTATCAGGTCTGAAAAAGTGGATCATTAAATTCTATTTCTCTATATCATGAGCAGCACTAAGAACTGACCTCATGGTGGGGGAGACAGCAAACATATGTATTGCATGATATCTATCAGTATATTACGCCTGTTAAAAATTGGTAATTTTTTTTTTTAATGCTAGCAAATCCACATGAAATTTCCTCAATAATTAATGAGTAAAAATAGATTTTAATATTCACTTGCAGAGAGTAACAATGACGTTGGTGAGTGTTGTAAAAGTACTAATGATACCTTCAATCACATCGTGACAATTTATCGTGGTATTAATACCAAATCATCCATCCCAAATGTTTTCATTTGAGGACCTTTGAATATAACTTTGTACAGTGTTAATGCTTCTAATCTGAATTTAATAGTGAATATAATATAATTCAAATGGCACCTATAATAAAAAAAATCTTGTAGGTAAATATCCTGAAAATGTTATCGTAGTGACAATAATGAGTTCTCCATCAGTTGTTCTGTGTGAGAGGCCTGTGAATGGTGGGTTCTCTCTACGCACACTAACCCCAGGTCAGGCTTCACGGGAGCTACTCTCACACCGGTTCTCTCCTCATTTCTCTCACTCCCTCTCTCGCACTTATCCATCAATGTCCTGTGGCTCAGCAGGACCAGCCCTGTCAAGCTGTTTTTCCAATCGCACTGCAATTAAATAGGAGTTTGTCGTTGTCTGGAGACAGACTGGGCTTCTCCAAACTGTAAACCAGACCTGCCTCTCTGCCTTTCAAAGCTCTTTTATCATCATCAAAACCATCATCATCATCACCATCATCTGTGAACTGTGGGTGACGTGCAGCAGGACGAGGGAGGGATGGGGGTGGGGTGGGGTGGAGAAGTGGGCGGAGGGAGCCAGGTTTTCTTTTGCACCTCTTTTGGTTTTTAACACAAGACATAATAATAACAACAACACAATAAGATGATTTGTCATCTGTAGTTAACTCATCCTTCTACTAAGCATCTGAGAATCCCTGTGGAATGATTGCAGTGACACACACAGCACTATAGATTCTCCCTTGGGTGTGTTTGTGCACTCTTAATGGTCTCCACAAATCTCAAAAGCACAAGCAGGGTAAAAAAGCAGCAACCTCTACTTCTCAGCAATGCCGTCATTGGCTTATTTATTTTTCTATCTAAACAGCAGAGAAGACATTCACAGTCTATAATATTCTGTAACGTGCATCGGGGATAAACGCTCTTCAGGGATCTCATTATAAAGTAATAACAATAATTAATATTTGAATAGAGAGCACAGCATGATGGGTACTGGCTTTCTGAGTGCTGAGGCATGAGCAGCCTCTTCTTAAGGGAAAGTGCACAGCAAGTTTGACATGTGCTATGTCTAAGTCTAGATAATATTCAGTTCATGTGCGCTGTCCCAGGGCGCAACTCACCTTGACATGGATGCGTTGACAGTGAGGGCAGTTGGGTAGGGGTGTCTAAAACCTCCCGTTGTGATTGGGTAAACCGGTTGACCTTGCCTGGGAAAAGAAGAAAGGGATGAAGGTAAATCAGGGGATTAAAAAAAAGGGGTGAAAAAAGCTTCTCTCTCCATGCAGACTGCTTTATTCTCATTTGATCGTGACAAAAATCTAGGGGATTGCAGAGTGCCGATCAAAGGGAAGCAAACGCCGAACAATTTGAATTCCACAAATCTGATAGGAATAGCTAATTAAATTTCATAACCCTGTGCTTGGTGTCGACGGAGGCCCCTCTTCCCTGAGCTGGAACTAGGTGTTTTGTTGTGATAATTAAAGACGAAGCACCAGGCCCTTTAATGGAGCCATCACGCTAATTGAGGTCTACACATCCAAAGACAAACAATAATGAATGTAAATTTATACCAAAATAAAGTGCAGCAAATCAAAGGACCGTGGCTGTGCTTGGGGCCTCTCTCGGTATTTAGATCGTGGTGAGAAAACATTAAATTAACAGAGCTTAATTTGTAGCCTTTTGTCATATTAACAAGTGTTGACAAGAGTTACCAGGGGAGAGCCCCCATGCGGAATTGTGGGTAAAAGACGGGCAATCACAGTTCATTACTCTAATCGGACAATACAGAGACATGCAAAATAGCGTTTGCCACAAAGAAACAACTTAGGGTTCAGGGGAGGAAGAAAGAGGGTCTCAGAGGTGTTTTACTTTAACGTATAAACTGCGTAGTGGAAGAGAACTTTAATCTGACCATGCACAAGTCTTAAACTGCTTTAACACACACACACACACACACACGGTATAAGGTACAGCAGCGGCAGAATTAGCCATGTCAGAGGAACAGGCACAGATTATGGAAATGACTTTAAGATGTCTACATAAGCTATCCGATACTGTACACTATGACTTCATTACTGAGATTTAATACTGCTGATATGACAAATCAGGACACACAGAGAAAAGGAAATACAGACATAAAAAGAGGAATAAAATGGTGTGCTTAC
The DNA here is from genome assembly GCF_001660625.3 of Ictalurus punctatus. Classification (NCBI taxonomy): domain Eukaryota; kingdom Metazoa; phylum Chordata; class Actinopteri; order Siluriformes; family Ictaluridae; genus Ictalurus; species Ictalurus punctatus. The sequence continues at coordinate 15,637,412 of NC_030428.2, read as the reverse complement.
TGTGGTACTAACCATCCTAGCGGATGGGGGATCTGGCCTACAGTGCCAGGTGACAGAGGGTAGTATGGAGATATATCTGAAGGATGTGGAGGCCTTGGGATTCCTGCAAGGACATTTCAGAGAAACAAAAGATGCACGTTGTGAAGATATTCATCTCTTTGTCCTGACATTAGAGGGTTAAAATCATACAAACTGTACACAGTAGATATCACTAAAAGGTGTGCGGTGAGAAAGAGAGAGAGAGAGAGAGAGAGAGAGACAGAGAGAGAGCAAGAGGAGAAGAATAAACAGTTGTGTATAACAGAGCCTGTGATAGCACATTTTTTGATCAAAGCTTGTGGAGGCAGTCGCAAAGTGCTGCGCCGAGAAATACAAGAAGAAAAAACAGCAGTAAGCTGTCACTTGTGTCTGTTGTGTCAGAGGGTTAATAATGTGAGATAATTGTGTTTTGGGAAATGCTCTGTGTGCTGAGACAGGCTCGGAAATTAGCGTCAGAATTCAGGTCAGACCTCAGCTTTCCGGCCACTAGGTGGACCCTGCATATCTGACTCAGTGCAATCTCGCTGTAAAGGAAGGGACTTTGAAATACTTCAACATCAAGCACCTCTTAACGCACTCATTCGAACTCAAGATGAGATGAGATGAGAACATGTTCCTAAAGAATTGCAGGAAATCTACAAGTGATCTTATTTAATCTGATCGATTGGGCCTAGGAATTACATCCAAAAACATGCCAAGTGTTTCAGTGTCACAGTAACTACTGCTTACTAGTGTAGGCCTCATGGCACCGCCTAGCAATCAATGAAGCTGATTTGTCAAAAACCATTAAATACGTAAATAACGGGCATTTCACAATGTGTTAGAGGTGGAGGTTAATGTCTCTGAGGCTGAGAAGAAGGAAAGCAGGCAGATGTAGCACTGCAGCACACATGCAAGTTCAGGCAAGGGTCTTAATACCGCTTGTTAATGAATAAAAAGCTAAACTCAATTAAGCAGCTCTATTAAACGGTTACACGGTCCATTAAACGGCCTCTAAATCCTTATTGGCTCTGTGATGAGGATCATCAACAGTTACCTCAAAACACAGCAGAACATGTTGGCTATGGATGCATAATGTGTGCGCTTTGAAAAACCAGTGGTGGTGCTGAAGTTTATTACAGAAACCAGTACTTTTTGTGAATATTCAGAAATGGCAACGCTTCAGAATCAGATTGTTTGTTCAGTTCATAAGAAAGAGCTGTACCTTCAGAGTTTAAGAAAATATGAGTGCAGAAGGGGTAATATATAAACGCGAGCCCTCTCTCTGACCCCTAAGGTAAGAGATGTAAGTCTAGCCCATGCTCCTATCTTTCTATAAGCATACATATTCTTCTCATAATATTCAGTATACGGGTCTTTTGACTAGTTGCTTTGAGGCTGATGTTATCATGCATTCGAGGTGGGTTTTCGATTATCAGTGCCATCACTTCAATGGACTGGATGTGGCTGTTTTTCCTACCTGTTTTGGGGTCCACGTCTGTCTGTAGGTGTGGAGGAGGGTTCCCCGGCGTGAAGTGTTCATTGCTGTAGGTGATCAGAGGCGTAAGCGGGTGCACATGGTGAGGGTGCTGTACCACCGGGACCTTATTAGACTAAAGAGAAAGAAAGAAGAAAGAGAAAACAAGGTGTTTTTAGTATGTATAATAATTAGAATTGTGCTACAAGTCTGTCAGGAACCAACTAAATGCTACGCTATCAAACCAAGCCTGCTGACTCCACTCCAGCCACAGGCCTGTGTTCAGCATAGTGAGGTTTGAAATGAAAAACACTTGTGCAGAGCTGCAGGGCCACAGGATATTGAAACAGACATTTGACACCGAAAAAGCCCCCATGGCTGCTGGTTACACTATACGCCCCTCTCATCCACGGCTTTGCCCAAAGCTATCATCACGAGCACTATCAGGGAAACCACCTAATAAACAAAATGGCAGGCAATCCAAACACACTCCAACAGCAGCAGCCCGCAAGTCTCCTACTTATCTTGCTCACCCTCTCGGCTCCCCCTTTTCCTGTGCCTCCTGCTCAGAGCTCCCCGAACGTCCCTGTCCCCCTCCTCTTCCCCTCCAGTTCCTCCAGGCTCTGGTTTTTGGGGAGGGTTTGCTTTAGAAAATACTGGGAGGGGAGGTCGAGAAAATCCATTTCTGCGTTGTGGCCAAATTGGTTTTAGCTATGTAATCTGCTCTTTGTGCTCCTAAGTGGCACAGGCCCCATTTTCAATTACCCAAGATTACAGTTGAGCAGAGGGGTGCTGAAGCATAGCCTGGCATTAGCGGATTCCCAGCACACTCTTCCTAACCAGATTATGGCTCCGCTGTAGATTAGACAGGCCCCACCGCAGCCTGCACGCGAATTACAGTCTGCCGTTTCACCCACGATCCTTTTATTCGTCTACAGTACACAGCCTCGGGAAGCTAAGCTAAGCTGATGAGGAACAAGAGGTGATTCAGTAAATTCTGCTCACCTGCCCTAGTTAGGCATGGAAGGGCATGTAATAACTTGTTATTTTCTCCTCTTGTGACTCGACAAGTCGAATCAGGTCCCCAGTGAGATGCTGTGAGGGATGGCCATGTGGGTTGTCACAAAGTAGTTAAAACGCTCATGAAACAATGACAGCGACTGCATCTACAGGCTTTTTGAAAGCGGACACAAGCCATCCTTTTGTTCGGGCTAATCTCTTGGAGTCACTCCCCCCCGCATTTAGCCAAGGAGAGACCTTGCATGTTGAAGGTTGACTACAGCTTGGGTCTGAGTGGTTAAAGCATTCAGCTAGGGCCCCCTCAGCTAGGGAAAGATCGAGAGAGCGAGAAAGAAAGAGAGGCCACGTTGAGGGGGGGGGGGGGGGGGGGGGGGGGGTTCCACTCCACCATAGTCCCAATGAAAGATTAATGAACTGAGCAGAGCTGCTGGGTGAAAAAAAGGGCTCTGGGGACTCATTCAGGGTCCTGAGCACAGCCACGGCTGGGGAGAGAGTTAGTGAAGGAAAGACCATAGAAAGGGGGAAAAAAATGAGCGTGAAGAATGGAGAGGCAACTTGTTAAATTTGGAAATAGAAGGCCTGGGAGTGTTTCATTTTATTATTATCATTATTATTATCATTACTATTATTATTATTATTAAATCCCATAATCAGAAAAAGAGATGTGGTGATGACAGCTGCCAAACACAGCTGATTAGTTTGCCATTGAGGCAGCAATGCCCTGGTCCACCCATAACCTCCCCCTCCATAATGATGTGAAAGAATGTTGTCAATTCTCCCTTTGCTGAAAGGCTTTAGTAGCCATTTAAATGAGTTCTTTTGTCCAAGGCTCTCCATTGAGAGACAGTTCCAAATGGCTATCCACTGCAGCCACATTCACCCAGAGACAAGCCAAATGATTTACATCACAGTCAGTGCGGGCCTAACAGGCGCCCTTTCAAACGCCCCACGTTTAATAGGGAGACATTCCGTTTATCTGGAGCGCTGGCTACAGTTATACTCTCGCCACACAAAAACATGGCCCTGAAAACACTACTGGGACAGAGGAGACCTGAGGACTGGAAGTACACCTCTTTAAAAAAAAAATACAAAGCCCAAATAGCTCCTGCGTGACATTAAGTAGGGCAAGATTTAAGATTTGTGAACTTGGGTCAAGATACAGCTCCAATATCCTCACTGACCTTTCATGCAATTTATGCATAGCTAAGATATACATATAAACAATTCTTAAAACATTTCTTTAATGAAATATAACTTTTACTCGTTCACATCTGCTCCTAACATCGTTGCTTTTGATTCCTCTCTTTCACACTCACACACACACACACAAAAATAACAAGGCAGGTGGATAAATCAGTTGTCTCATATTATACAATCAGATCCTGCAAACTCTCTTCTCAGAGGACTATTCAACTCCATTAAATCCTCAGTCTTTAGAAAAGCCCCACTTTAAGTTTGGCATATTGACCCCTTCTGCTATTATATGACGGCTTCACACTGTTCCTCCAGACATGGCTAATTGTCTCTAGCAGTTGTAGGGAGTGAAGAAGACCACCTACACACACAGCACACAAACACCACAGCAGCTTTCTCACAATCCTACTTCAGGATTGAGACGCACCCTAATACTGGTGTGTGAAAGAAAAGAAGTATGGAGGTGTCGTATTGATATCATCTGCAAAGCAAAGTGCTGTGTTCAAGCGTTTGTCAGTACCTCCCACAACTAGCATCACTGACAGGGATAAAAATAAATAAATAAATAAATAAATAAATATTACAGAAAAAAAAAAGATCATTAAAAGGTTCACTGGAAATGAAACCAAATGAAATAAAATTGCTTTCAGGATAGATGTTTGTCAGACAGTGTTTATGACACCTGTCTAAGAAAGAGCGAGTGTGTTTGGAGCGCCGATGCTCCTTCTCGCCAACGTAATGTGAATGACAGTTCATGCTTGGGGACGTGACCCCTCGAGGTGGTCCTACAAAGGCCAGGCTGTTTGAATGGAGAGTGCGGAGAGGCCTGTTTGTCACACTCGTTTCACTGGTGCATCTGTCAAGTGAGGTCGCACATAAAATCCCGACTGAACGTGCTAGAAGACAACTAACGGATCTGGTATTGGATACTATTCTGGTCAAATAACACTGTGAAATATCAACGGGATATTTTGCAGAGCAGTGGATTAGACATGTCAAAAGCAGAGGGATGAGGGACAGCGATGTGGACGAATCAAGACAAGCTGTTTGCACTGCGTTTCCACTCAGTGGCACCTTGCACAGCAATTTAAAGCCTAAATGTGAAGGTGGTGACCCTGTGGTCCCCCAGGGGCCCGCGAGCTTCTCCCTGTTTTATGTCATGATCTGATGAGTTGTCAGTAGGGCCTGCGGGCCCTAATGAGCTGTGGTGAGGTTGCGGTTAGGGTTGGGGTAGGGGGGCTGACAGCGCTGTGATGGATAGGGGGACTCTCAGGCCTGCAAATTCCAGAGCTAGCAGGAAACGCTGCCAGAGACCTGAACTGAAGGAGTGAACATGCCAGTGGCTCGCATCCAAGCACACAGAGGGACACGATGCAGAAAACACACTCGCATACATGCCGAGTATGCACACGAGAGTCCCGTGCACTCTCAACCAGAACCGAGTGGGAGTATGAGAAATGTGTTAAGAATAGGATATTAAATCAGTTATCAAAATGCAGTTCTTAAAGTTTACAGAGCAGCCACGTGGCTTTTTGGGTCAAAGACCAGACAGAACATCTGAAAAAAGCTCTCTACTAATTTAAGGGCCTCAATTTCTGCTATCCATGGTATGTTTATGGAAAAAATAATAATAATGATAATAATAAAATAAATAAAATGTCATCAGTTATTAAAGCTGGCACTTTACTAGTATTCAATAAGATGTCTTAGGATTCGTTTCTACGAATTCCTCTGAGAAATTCGATTTTACAAACTAATATCATGGTACACACAAATTGTATTTTTCTGAAACATGGAGAGAGAAATAAAAAGCACCCGCACATCGGATTCGAATTAAAATTACGATCGAACGAAGATACTGGTGATTATGGGAATTTGACAGCTGCACGGATACATTTAGCTTTAATATTTAGTGCTGTGAGGGAACTGCTCAGATGGTAATGAATAAATATAATTGCAAATAGAAAACGTAATAATCAAATAATCTATTTGTGTCATGAAAGCCATATTTTTTTTGCTCATTTATATTACACAAATGCAATAAACACAATGGTACATGTGCCCTAGGATTCAAAAAACATTCAGTTCCTCCCACACACACAGACACACACGTTTACAGATATACAAATACAGATACACAGAGACATCCCTCAGAAATGGTGTAAATGATCCTAAAATAAGTACTAAAGCTCCGGATTGATGAGTACTCACCCAGGCAGTGAGAGTGAGCGGCCAGCAGCGGGCCTGTTGGAGCAGAGAGAGGCTGGAGGGCAGCGTTGCTCTCTTCTCAGCCCCTTCATCCAGCCCCAACGCCAGGCCTTCCCTCAGGTTCATAACCACGGCCCCCTCCCCTTTACAACTTCGCTCCGTTGCTACAGCCAGCAACAAACTGCACGCCTCCTTTTCTTCCTCCCTTTTCTTCCCCTTTTTTCTTTTTCAGCCCTGTTTTCTGCCCCAGAACTCCTTTTGTGTTTAAGCGGACGCATGTGTGTCCCTCACCAAAAAAGCAACTTCACCAACGCGCTATATTGCCAGGGATGATATTTAGCGTCGAGGAGGGCGGGAAGCGGGTCTCAGGATGCCCGGTCAGGCCCCAAACTCCTCAACCTCATCACACACCTCTCTCCATCTTCACATGGCTCGGCTCAACTCAGCCCATTCCTCTTTAACGGCCAGCCCGGCTCGCTCCTCAAGCAAACTTTCAAATGGTTAGGAGAAAAAAAAGAAAAAAGAAAAAAAATGAAAAAAGATATGAAAGCATGTGAGCAAAAAAAAAAAAAAAAAAAAAAAAGCCTATGTGAGTTTATGCCACTGCAGATTTTCCCACAAGCAAAAAAAACTTCTGAAAAAAAAAAATCCTACAAATTGTTTAAAAAAAAAAAAAATACAGAGAGAGAGAGAGAGCGAGAGAAGAAAAAAAATTAACTTCTTATTTTGTGTGTGTAAGCGGTATGTGTTTGTGTGTGGGCTCTAAACTGCCTGCAGGATGCCCAAAACCCAGCAGCTTGAAAAGCCTCGGCTACAACAAGGCAAAGTGAGCAAGGGGAGCGAAGGAGACAAAGAGAGAGTGAGAGAGAGAAAAAAAGGCAGGAGAAAAGAAGACACAACAACATCCACAAGGAGAGGGCAAGATCAGCAAAGTGTGGCATGTAGTCACATAACACTGTAATTCTGACACTCGCCGTGTGTGTGTGTGTGTGTGTGTGTGTAAGGAAGAGGGGGGGACAGAGCAGAAAAGGGTATTTGTCTCCACTTTGACACAGACGTGGGTTCTTGCTTCTCCCTCCTTTCTAAATGGGTGAACCGACCACATTTCCTCCTTTATCTTCCTTCACACACACTCGTTTAAACTTCATGGTGCTGGAATAATTCCTGTAAAAATGCAGCGGCTGCAGTGTGCACTTTCCTCCACGCAGGATCGAGACCGTGGTTTCCACGTCCTCACACCACCACGTCACAGCTTATTCCTTTCATACGTCTTTTTAAAAACTCCGTTTCAAATATGCGAAAATATCAGCAGGCAAAATTACTCAGGAAATTAATAGGAAAAAATGATTACAAATGTTAGTAAGGTAATTATATATGCATTACCTTAAAAAAAGACGTCTCCTGATCAGATCGGTCATTTTAATATGCGTCTATTCTTCTCGGAACGGAAACAAATGCTGACGGGGAAATTTAAAGAGGAGAAAATGTTCTTCAGTGCTGAAATATTTTAAGCGCTACTAAAGTTTGCTCTTTTGTCTCACTTGCTGTCCAGCTCTCGGCTGGCGTTTGGCCGCCGTCCTGAGGCCTTTAACGCCCGAGCTGAGTCCTGGGAAAGTCTCAGACACTGCACACAAAAGCAGCAGGCTGCAGTGTGACGAGTGAAAGAACGGCAGCAGCGTGGCAGCTAATTGCCTTCAATCCTTTTCTCCATTCAGACGCCTGACACTCGCACACTCACCTTCATCACGCTCGCCGATTCTACAGCAAACTGCCAGCCTGAGCGCTACTGACCGTCAGCCCACAGGCACCCAGCACGTTCACACACGATTACACAAATAAGATAAACGCAAAGCGAAATAAAATTCCCGAGATTTACACATGATTTAAGATTTATGCAATTTAGCTTAGAATGCAGAAATACACAATTAATAAGAGTTGTATAATATTCATAATACAACAACTATAACAATACTAACAATAATAATAACAATACTATTATTATTACTACTACTACTACTACTAATAATAATAATAATAGTAATAAGGAGAAGAAACATATTTTCAATATTTCTTTTCATAAACCCAAACATTTTCCCATGTATATGGAAAACTGGGTTTATGAAAAGAAAAGTAAAAAGAAAAAATATGTGTTATATATATATATATATATATATATATATATATATATATATATATATATATATATATATATATTATTATTATTATTATTATTATTAAGTATATAATTTAAATAAATTCAAAATAATGTAAACATATTTTCACACAAAAAATATGATAAACTTGAATTAAATAAATGCTGAAAATATAATAACTGAATGTTGTCTAGAATTCATAATCATTACTGGTAATTGTACAAGAATATTTTAGTATGTAATCAAACAAAAACAAAAAACATTTCATATATAACAACAATTTATTATTTCCATATATATATATATATATATATATATATATATATATATATATATATATATATATATATATATATATATATATAAATCTTAAAATATTACATTTATTACAAATTGAATGTAATAAAATTGTCAATAATATATCTGCAAATAATAACTGAAATATAAGTGCTAATAAATGTATTAAAACATATATTTGGGGAAAAAAGTTTTTTTATTGTTTTTTTTCCCCCCTGAAAAGATGTAATATCTTCAGCTATTTTGCGCACCATTCTTGTGTTTATAAAAAGCTGGATGAATGCGCCTGACAGGACAATCAAACAGAGCAGCCGTTCATTATAGAATATTGTCAAGCTGTCACTATCAACTTAAGTGATATAAATGGCTAAATATCAGTGACAACGAAAACGAGAAAAATAACTGGCAGGCGAGAAAAAAAAAAAAAAAAAAGGGAAAATTGATCAAATGAAAGGTATTGTTTCGAATAAGCAGGAAAATATGTATAAAAATAACGTCTTACCATTTAAAAAGCTCTATATGGGATGGGGTCCTGATGCTGCTTGGTTCCTGGTTAAAACGAGCATGCTGACACTCGCCCGAGCGCTTTGACTACAACATGCACCTCACCATGTCATCTGCTAATCCACTGGAGGGCAGCACCTCATCTGCAGCAGCCCGGCAGCCCTGATCTCCTCCATCCGATAACACAACACACTCCGATATACAGCATTCCCACTCGCCCGGCCCGGCCGCGTCCCGAACCCGTTACAGAGCGGGAACCTGCACCTTCAGCCCCGGAGCTACACTCTGCTACCACGCTACTCAACCTGTTCCCTCGCGCCCTCACTCGCTCTCAGGGAGAAGAGAAGATCCCTCTCTCTCTCTTCCCCTCGATCATCTTCATATCTCCTTTAATAAGCCCTTTTGTATCCATCTCTCTTTTTCTGCAATGTTGAAAGAACAAGCCAAATTATTATTTTTTTTAAAAAGACCGAGGAAAAGAGAGAGGGGCTCTCCTGGTTTCCGCAGCTCGCCGAGCAGAACGCTACTCGAGCCTCTTCTATAGGAGTTGCCCTAACTTGGCTAAACTCAAGCAGCAGGGTGTCCCTCGTCATGTCATTAATCCCTAACGCCACGCTCCATTCACAGCGGCAGGAAAAATAAAACACAAAAGCAGGGGAAAAAGGAGTGCAGGAAAAGTCAGAGCGAGTAATCCGATGCGACTCGGAGCGGCTGGATGCGGACACTTCGGCACGTCGCCCCACGCTCCCGCTCGCCTCACCACGCACAAAGTTTGATGTGGGGACACAAGCCATCAGAAACGGATAAAAAAAAAAAAAAAGGCAAACTGACATTTATCAACAAAAGAGTTCTGCACATGGAAGCTAAGCTTTTCAACTTGCGAGCGAGTCCCAGTAATCTTTAAGGAGAACAAAAAAAAAAAGGCACAAAAACAAAACGAAACAAAAAAAAAGCACCGAACCATAAAGTCAAAGCGCAAAACAGCCCAAAATCAACAGCAATAAAATGCTAAAAACTGACAACTAAAACAAGCCACGCTGATTTCTGGAAGATGAGCAATGGGAAAATTAAGCACGGGCAACTGATGGCTGGAAGTGAGGAAGCCCACTCTTAAAGCCGTGATCCGACCAAACGCCGTGCCACCGCTGTGAGCCTTTTAACCATAGCAGGAAAAAAAATCACCATTGATCTTCAAATGGCGATAATTGAAAAGATCAAAAAGATTAAACAAAAACTGAGAATGTGCTGACTTACCATGTTACGTTTCGTTTTTTTGTTGAAACTTTTTCGCTTGAAAAAAAAAAAAAAAAGGAAAATATTTGCTCAAAGATGCAGCATCGGAGGTGTCAAATTTTCGCAGTGGTCTCTTGATCGTATTACTTCCGCAGCCCTGCCTTCCAATGCGTCTGAACTTTTTCCCTTTCTCTTTTATTTCGTTTGTGCTACCTAGCCTTTTTTTTTTTTTTTTTTTTTTTTTTTTTGTTTAAGACTTTAAACGCTTTCAGCTCAGTAAACCAGCACAAATTATCTTGCCGCCTTGCGCAGCTCTGATGCTTTGGCCGCTAACTTTGGAAGGCCCTTTACTACTGCATCAAAATTAGCATTGTCAAAGCAGTTAATGAATATTAATATTGTATTTGTCATTGGAGCTGGCCCGTTGCTGAACTCCAAGTCATCCATCAGGGACAAGATTAAGCACACAATTATTTCTGACTGACAGGGACTAAATCTGCCTGATTTTTTTTTCTTTCAACAATTTAAAGAAAAAGACTATCTTTTTTTTTTTTTTTTTAGGCAGCACTCAGAAGATAATAACCCCGTTTAATAGACTTTTATTGAGTCAACATTTTATTTTCTGTGTGAAGGAGAATATAGGCAGAAAAAGAAAAGAAAAAAAAAAAAAAGGACAAAATACTGTTCTACCATTCTGGGTATTTTTGATAAGTGCATAAAAACAGTTTGAACACGTTCACTAACACATCTACAACCCGAGTCTGTAACCTTAAAGGGCTGCAATTTCATTTCACAGACAGTCATTTTTGAAACATTACGAATGGCTCTATTCACGGGGAAATCAGCAAGCAAATCACACCACGAACATGAAAGAATCGGATGAACCGCTTGATAAATGGTTATGAAATAATTATGAAAAAAAAAGAAGAAAAAAAGACGGAGCGTTAATCTGAAACGGCAGGCCTGATTTTCCTCTTCTGGAGTGTTTCATTGTGATCGTCCTGGACCACACAGACAGCACTAAACCAAACCACACACACTTTCCTCACCTCGACCACAAACCCAATTCCGCACACTCTACACACACTCTCGCACGCGCAGCTGCTAATCACAAATTTATCATCCTTTCATAAAAAATATGATAAAAAAAATAATTAAAAAACCCCCCAAAAAGCTTCATTTTTAATCATTGTTCATATTTTGCAGGAATTCTACAATACAGTGACTTCATCGAGAACATCTTACCTTAGACAGTGCCTTGGATAAATTAGCCAAGTAATGTGCCATTTAATCCAGCTCGATTTCTGCCGCGCGCTCCATCAATAACGAACGCATGCAGCCGAAACGCGCGCAGCAACACGCGAATGTCACAGCTGTGTTTTTGACGTGTTAGGAATAAGAGTAAGTTTAAGATCAGCGAATGAAGTCTACTCTCGAGTCTTTCTGAACTTCAACGCAAGTCTTCCGGCGGCTTTCGCCCGCATCATCACAAGCCTTATCAAAAACAATCGTCTTTCCAAAATCCGAATATTTTTTTTCTCCCCTCTTTGCTCTGAAAAATAGGCGAATAAACAGTGGATTGAAAAGGCGCAGGACGGGGGGCTGAGAAATGACAGATGTGACGGCTCTAATGCTATCGGAGCGGTGAATCGGTACGGGCGCGGGTCAAGCTGTGGCTTCACCTTAGAGCTCGGCGCTCCTGCTGACCACCCCGTCGCTCTCCTAATACCATTAGCACCCTCAGATGAACACACTAAATTGGGCTTTTGTTCTGGTGGAGCTGCTATGAGGCCGCCGGCTCAGGTTTACCAATACGACCAGCAAAAACGAGAAAAGCCGCTTAGGAGCTGCTTTCAGGTCTTCTGTAGCGTTTTCTTTTACATTCGAACCCTGACGATCGTGAGAGACACGCACTCGGGGTCTTCGTTCTTTTTCCTTTTTGTTTGTCCTGTTTTGCATTGAAATCTTCGGAAAACTATTCGGAATTTCAAATGGTTTAAAAACAAAAAAAGCGCAAAAAATGTGCCTTATTTAATGTTAAAAAAAAAAAAAAAAAAGTCAAGCGTTATATATGTAAGATATGAGGAATTTTTGCAGAAACGCTTTTATATCGTGAAATTCTGTACATACACTGACATGCAGAGTGCTGGGTGGAGAACCAATCGGAATTGTTATAATCATTCATTTTATTATTATTATGATTATTATTATAATATTAAATAAATTGTTTTATTAAATAATTATACATTTTTGTAGGAATTTATATATGTATATATTTATATATATTATATATATATATATATATGTG